>NW_020170437.1:101594-151055 GCF_000524195.1 Echinococcus granulosus
GCGCAACTAAGTAATCAGAATAGAGAATACGACTTCATTAGTCGGGAGTTTTACAAGATTAAGAGAATAAATTCATGCATTTACGTGCAGACAGGAAGTACAACAAAATGCGCAAAAGCATAATTTGTGTTCCATGATTCCCAACTCAGCTAAAGCAGAGATCTAGGCTGCAGTGCGACTAAATCCAAGTAACAAAGCTTTCGTGTCCTAACCATCTACCGTCGGTATTAAGTGAAGGCAGGATCTGGAACGTAACAGACCAGTCATCCTGATAGCGACCCAAACAAGAAATGAGGAATCATTAACGCCTCCGGTCAAGTTGGTAGAGAGATCATTCAGTAGGGACGCCGGAAGGGCTCAAATTATAGAATTAGAGAACCAAGACACCGTTCATGACAGCTAATGCGATGTGACCCGAAAGATACATAGTTCTAAATTGAATTAAACTCGTGCGTTGGTACGGATCGCAAAGCCGCTTCGGCCTTAAATCAACGTACAACACATGGTGGGGTGACTTGGAAATGTAAAAAAACGACCTGAAGCTAAGTTAGCCTTAAATTCTTTGACAAATTAACCTAGAAACACTTCAATACGCGCACACTTGAAGATTTAAGGTTGCTTAGATTTCAAAATATCTTCAGTCGAACGGGTTATGCCTTCATCGTAGCGCATTAACAAATCAATTGACTAAATGCATAGGTGTAATCAAAATTCTCTAGTTAGTGAGTTGGGTCACTCTTAACAGCGGTACTCGCGAATTTGTAACTCGTTCATAGCCAAAACCCTGTCTCCAATGACACTGAGTCAAAAGATTATACGAGGAATAGGAACACTTCAAATAAATGGTTGTGGACAAACTCGTAGTGAGAGAGAATCAAGGCGTAACCATTCCGATTGAATATCTTTAAACAACACGGTTAATTACCAGATTTTTTTCATTTATAGGAAGAGGTTTCGTAAACTTCCCAACATTATGAAACCGGAGGTGTACAAGATCAGTTTCCAATATTAGTGGCGAATAATGACTAGGTGCAAAAGGCTTATGAAATAACCCTCGAAATAAATGAGGAAATGTTTTGACACAAAATATGATCTGCGCAGTTGATGCTTAGAAAACAAGAGATTGAGAAGACAAGTATCCTTTTTAAGACCATTTACGAAAAACATATTTCATAAATTTCAAATAGATACAACTCTTTACAATGCGCATCACACTAAAACAATTATTATGAATTAAATAAAGACTCCAGAAGGGTAACATTTAAATATACCGAATGTCTTCAATTTGTGTCCATTAGAATACTTTAATGTAGGGCATCATGTAACAACAACTTCCAATAAGAAATGCCTAAGCCCGGTGAAAACAATTAAGCGCATTCAGGAGATCACCAAGGAGCCTAGCATGTGAGGTAACTATAAAGTGAAACGGATCTAAAAAAAACTAGGCTCAGATTTAACTTCCCTGAAAGTTGGAAGTTCTTGAAATTCCTTACCACACAATCCGGCTTATTGAATTAGCATCATCGAAATGTCACAGTCAAATTGAAAAAAAAACAGGTATAGTTAATGGTCAAAACGAAGTATTCAATGGTGCCTAAGCTAATAGAAGAACTGCACAGGGTATTGTCGATCGGTTAGATATCCCGCACTTACTTGTAGTACTGTAACGCTGACGACCTGACCGGTTTGATTGTTGAGAGGCCTGATTATATCCTTCTCTATCTGAATCAAAAAAATCATCCAGCTAACTGAGGTTCTAATAGGCACCCTTACCAATAGCGGCAACTAAAATCCAAGAGCAGCTTACATGACTGATATGTGTTTGAAGTGTCCCCACCGGGTTTCTGTAGTGCCAAAGGTCGAATGTCATCCAAACTGAGGCTCCTTTGACTTAAGTGATTTATTATGAGATCTTGACTCTACGACACAAAATCGACCGTACAACCTTAGAGAATTTTAGGGTATAAAAGAGACAAGAAACTTTGCTAGATAGTACTATGGGGATTAAAACAAAGGAAATCTCCTGGGAAGTTGGCAGGAGAGTGCGGGACCGAAAGGTGTACCTTAATCGCGGTGTGAATAGCTGTATTCGCAACATAGGTTAATCCTTTTGCGCCGAAATGCATGAGAGCGCTGCAGCTTGATTCAGCTGCCCGTTCAATGTACTGATCAATGTCCTAAAAAGTCATTTATAAAGCCATGTAACCTTTTCCTTGTTGCTGAGTCGGGGATGAACAATTTTTCTGTATATAATGCTGGACCCCTGTGTGAAGGGTAACACGAGGTAGAGGACGAATGCAGTTTTGATTTCGTAGTAGAGTGGGAACCTTTGCATATTTAGACAAATAATAAAATACCAAGCCAGTAAAATATCCCCAACGGTTTCAAAGGCAGTGAAACAGGAAAACACGATCCAATACATAGTCAGACGAACCTGAACGAGTAAAATTGCAGAAATGCATACCAACTCCTTCACATCCTTATACCTAAGAGCTTTGTAAGACTTATAAGCAGGATAGAGGACGCCAAAAATTGTTCTAAAGGTCTTATTAAGGGAATACTCGTACGTTATAAAGCGGCAGAACAGGGGCACGATCATTCGAACATAAATCGAAATGTGTGTGCAGATGAGTTAAAATATTTGCGCCACCTTGACCTATAAAATCAAAAATTAGTACGACAGTAATCTAAACAAACTAGATAGGGGTAGTAATTTTTGGGCCGAATCGAAGCCATCAAATAGCTAAATAGACACTATTTTTTATATGTGAAATCAAGCCACTTAGAGTCCAATTGGGTTGCTTTGGTAACAATGAAGGCTGTCGCAACAAATTTAAACATCCTTGGCGTCATTTAACAACTTGATATCAGGCATGTTTAGCACATATAATCGCAGTTTTGACTTAAATATTCCAAAGGTTATCTTAATAATATGTGAAATGAACTGCTCAGCTCCTCTAACCGATACAATGCATTTATTTATAATTAAATAAGGTACCAGATTTCTCCGGTTCGAAACTTAAGGAACCACAAGCACAAATTGTTGTTGAATTAAAATTTCTCTTAAAATCAAATCGCCATCGCGTGCAAGATGATCCATCAAGCTTGTAGTAAATATCGTTATGAAAAACCGTATGAACCCCATTTCAAGCTACCTCTTCCCCTTTTTACGAATCCATGCATATTTTTTGCGCATTTTACTACACTTTTACAGTTTTATTGTAAATCCACCTAAAATTTGCTCAAATTTTCGATGCACCCCAGATGGTTGTTTCTTCACATATTTCCAGGTTTACAAGTTGGTGTTTCGAGGCGGTCTTGTAAGGGTTGTAGTGTATGAATTGTGAAGGATGGAGAGGGTACCTTTCTGGAAGGGTGATGATGTCGAATTGTCTCCTTCGAACCCAGAAATATGTGTCTAAACAGAAGGTCATCACAGTCGTTTTCGTTTTTGATTCGGGTAAAGAAGCACCATCGCGTGTCACCACTTTGATTTCATGTGTATCGTCTCAAGTCTTTCCTGAAGCCGAAAAAAGTCATAGTACTGGGACAGGAGCTCCATTTCAAACGAACGAGGTGCTGGGGCCATCGGAATGACCCGAGAGCCATGCAGCCCGCGAAACCAAAACGTAGAGTCGAACAACTAATCAGAGTTACACATGTGTGTCTGGGTATAGGTTCTCATCAATACTCCACACTCCTTTCTTACGTTTTAACCCTAGTTGCACCTGGTGCGCACATCTGATGTAAACATGTATAGTTGAATAAATGAGATACTCCTATCCTAAACGCCTACGTAGCACTAATCAGTGTATTTTAAATGGAGGCGAACATATGAAGAGCTATAGGAACTTGCTGTATCTCATAACTCAAGGAGATCGAAACGAGCAAACGAATTTGAACCTAACCACTGATATCAAATGTGCGCCATATTTTGATGGTGTACTGGGGTTTCGTTGCTGATGTGAGTTCAAATTACATTACATTCGCCTTTTGGAACATCTCTCATTATTGCCCCTCTAGTTGCCAACGTATTCTTGCAGATCTCCAGTGTTTACGATAAGCCATTTTTTCCGCACAATTTTCGACTTATTGCCCAAAAATAGTGTCGGGAATAAAATTAAATTTGAAAAAATATCATTGCACTGCTTTGAAAAACATAGAGAATGGAGCACAGATTGTGAGTGACAACAGCAAGTCAAATTTACACATAGTAGGGTGCCCAAAATGCGTGTGCTATCACGGTTGTTTACCTCAGTGTCATGCTATAAATTATGGCACGGAGAAGGAGATGGAGAGGCGAGAAGGATTTAACCGGAGCCGACTTGCAGAACGACCACCGTAGCGTGATCTAATTTGCCAGGCATTCTTTTCATCGAGTCCATGATCCAAGCTCGCCTGCGCTCCAACTCACACAACTCATCGTCCTTCTTAGCAGTTCCTACGCTTCCGCAACTACCACCGCTAGCTGCACTCCCTGGTTCGGTCTTCTCTTGCATCGAATTCTTCTTACGCATGTATCGCGAGAACTGCGCCTTTAACTTGGTAGTTTCGGGTGCCTCGAGGAATTGGCGCTTCTGTGCTGTCACACGCTTGACGTGCCTCAGTAGGGCCTCCCCAAAGTCTGCTGCAGAAACTTCACCATTGCCGGTGTGCTCGAGCTCGTACCAAATGCGCGTGAGTTCCTTTGCCGCATACTGACGACGTTCCGGCCAGGTGAGCTCCAACTGGTCGGTGTAGTTGAGGCTGCGCGCACTCACCCCGTCGGGACTAGACAGAAGCGAATCGGGTTCTGGTGGTGTCAATGCCGGTGGTAGGGCCGATGGTGGGGGAGGCGGCGGTTTGGGCCACACCAGCAGCGCATAGGGCGTCGAGATAGGGGTCATTTTGGCCCAGTTATGGCACGCGTTTGGGTACACCTTAGAAAGAGTAGTACTGCCACTCTCAGCCTCGTTTTCGTCCACGTAGGTGATGTCTGGAGAACGTGGTATAGCGATGCGAAGGATCACTGGATCAAAGTTATCCGTCAGACCATCAGTTCCGAAGATTATCACATCCCTTGGAGCGCAGTGCACTACTAAAAGTGCAATTAAATAGCATATTCGATTATGAGGCTCGAAATATAAAATAAGTGAAAACGTAATAACGTTCAAATTCGAATTTCTGGGTTGTGACAATGAGTCTTCGAAAATAATTGAATTCACAAAACACATAATGGGTCTTAAATTCCGTAAAATGCATTTTGTGTAAATGTCACCATTCATAAGACACTTTTACCTACGCAAAAAAATGGGTAAAAGTAACCAAAGTACATTACTTGCCGCAATCCCCTATCAACGATATTTGTCATTCGGCAAAGCCGGACCACAAAGATTTTCTCACAAATATTAGCCACAAAATACGTTACAAATTCCTGAAATCGTATCACAGAATAGCGCCATTTGCCAAAAAGGAATGAAATTTACCTGTTCCTCCAATATCAAAATGAATTAATAATTATATAGGCAAAAAGTGATCGGTTACGATCGCTCAGATCCGTTCACTAAAAGTAGAATATTTACAATGCCATTTTTTTGTCATGTACAATTTTAGGACAGCGCGGCTCATTAAATATGTCCGCCTCTGCATGAAGACCCTAACAAGCGACCTTAACGTACCCGCACACATCAGGTTCTGTAGTTCCGGCTCGCCACACTCGTAGACGGGACCAAGGGCACCACCAGCGTCACGGAAGTCTCTCTCCGGAAAACCCTCGGTCTCACAGTCCGTTTTGGCGTCTGTAGAGGACGAATGCGGGGGAACCCAGCCGGTAACCTCGACTGTGTCGGTGCCCTCACGCAGCAGGAAGGCTTGCGAATCTCCGACGGAGGCGACAATGAGGGCACTGCTGTAGCGCGACGTCTCGGGTTCCTCGATGCCCTCCTCCACAGAAGAAGATGTGGAGAGGCTCGACTGACCAGAGCGGTGGCGTCGGTGACGCTCGCTCAAGTGCACCGGCAGAAGCAGACCTACGCAGAGGGTCGTAAGGCCCCGCGTCTGCGCCGTAATATCGAGGTGAGCCTGACGGAAAGCCGCGAACAGAAGGCTAGCAGCGTCCTAAAACGAAGTGTCATTTACAAGGCTACAACTTCACGCTTTGGTTAGATTTTGAAGAGGACAGCTTCCTTGGCAATATGCACAACGTGAAATCTCGTTAGCTCTAAAGCAATAGAATTTGCAGTACGGTGCTAATCCTCTGTTTCTGACAGTTAAACAACCAATAAGTTGTATTAAATGACATCATCTTATTTTCTACATACAGCTTAGCCGAAATTCCCCTCTTAGTTTATATTCATTTACGCATTAAGCAGTAAGTTTTTCCAGCAGTATGTCTCAAAATCAGATAAAAAATATTCACCAAAATAGTGTAGAGTGGAAAAGTCTACAGCTTCAAATTAAAATTTAACAACAACCTAGCTTATTTTCTATTTTACGATTTAGCTTTATTGATGCACCTAATTAATTTGCAAAATTTTGTGATTTTCATAAAACAGACCTAACGTAAGAAGAGCTACACTCATTTGTGCTCGGAATTAGTTGAATTTCCTGGACTTTTCCTTCAGCATCTTTTAAAAGTTAAGCAGGAGAATGAAAATGCAGAACTAGATTTCACTACAAATTTCAAAATAACCCAAGGAACTCTTCTTGAAATGAAGGTAGAGATCCATTGAGTCAGAGCCTAAATTGTTAGTGTTAAAGTAGTGTAATTTGTCGAATCACTTAATTAATTAAGTCTTTGCTATGCACAGAAAACTGAACAATGTAACTCGCAGCTAGAACTGCTTTGTTGGCGTGGTAAACTTTTTATTCCAAGAAAGAAAGTTGTTCCCTAAGGAGGTGCTTACAATTATACCATTGCAGCGCCGATGCATAAATCCCTTACCACGTCAATTACTTCGAGACAATTACGCAATCCCCCGCCCTAGTCAGTTTGATCGAGGATCACTCATTTCGCACGACCCAAGTATTGCGACCGATGAAAAATGCGTTATGTACACTGGCTCACTTCGGTATTTTCTGTCCTCAAGGGAAATGTAAAATAAACTAGGTACGAGTGAGAAGGCGACCGCCACTATCATTTGGCAGAGGTTATTACTAAACGTAAAAAATGTGCTTTTGGTTAACTTAAACTTAAGGTATTCCACCACTAGTTCCTTTTTTACTTTAGTGATGCTCGAACGTATGGTATAAAGTGGACATGGAACCACTATGGGTTGAAATTAGTTCTGACACCAGGAAGCAATGAAGTGTTGCACAAGAAGCGAGGTGAACACAGAAAAGCATTCAATTCCTAAAAGTGAATTAATTTGTGGTAGTACCACTTACAAATAAATGCATCTGTGGCGGACCTAGTTGTAAGCATTCAGCACCATACCACTAAAGTACGGTGTTATCAGCGAAAATGTGCATTAAATGTGTCTTTTTGACAAACTCTACCTCCACTCAAATGATTAATACCATGACTTGGCATTAGACTTTTCAGTTACCATTGTTCTTCGCCAAGACTTACGAACACATTAAAAATGGCATGATGAAAGAATTTGAAATGATACTAGTACATTCAAGGTTATCTAACAATAGTGCAAAGTGTTCGAACCCCCTTACCATAAGTAGACTTGCGCGTAACACGCTCAATAAATAATTCAACAATATGCTTACCACTGGTTCATGCAGTTTAGGTTTCTTAATTTCAATGTCGGAGAGGTTTATGATCAGTTGAGGAAGGCAAAACTAAGTTTTTAACGCCATTGCAGCAAAACATGACGAAATATTGGGACACGAGTTTTGAAGTTATGGGCGCTGGAAGCAAAAAATGTGATGCTTGCTGAATTTTAAGAGATCTCACCAACAGCCTACATTTGTAACTACAGATTGTACTAATAATTTTTCTTACAAACAGGCAATTTGTGCATTACCCTCATTCACAATTACATTTTCTCGATCCTTCGAAAGTCGCTAATACCACTGTTCCTTTTTTTGTAAATTATTTATTAAGTGCATGGGGCAAAGTAACAGAAATCACGGCTCATTTTACGAGTCTCCTTCCACGAAAAATGGAATCAACTACTTTTTAACACAATACCACGGAGCTAAAATTTTACTGCTTAGTCAGATGAAGCGTTGATGAAAATTTCAAGCTGGTTTTTCAAATTTCTTATGCGGCAAGCTCAAGCGTAACTCGACTAAGTTGGCAGTAAGCACAAACCCATCCAAATACTTTTTTTTAAAAATCCCCCACAGATTTCAGCAAGAATATATGGTTAGTGTGCTTTTTCTGGTTTGCAAAAAAATACTTAAATTTATGTGCTTATTTATGCAAAAAGGCGGTCTTTATCAGGCAAACATAAGATTAACCGTTGATGGGAGCTTTCCTAGTGTGCCGGTGTCATTAGTCGCACATGTGTTGCACCCATAGAGATAGTGATGAAAGGCGATAAATAGCTATTGCGAAGAAGTCTTATTTAAACGAAATGGCCAAACATATAAGTTGTCGAATGAAACGTCATAACAAAATTCTATCAGAATAATAGCAGTTGAATAGCGTCTCCCTGTAACAGATTGCTTGCTGCTTCAAAAATGTGGATTCCAAACAATCATGGTTTGTCAGATATCACATGAATAAACGGTTTTTGAAAACTCATTCGTAAGCTTGTAGGGTTATGGAGATTGCTAGCATAATTCAAGTTAAACGGATACGGATTTAATAAAATTTGCACACATTTTAAATTCACTGATGTGGCGCATATGGAGTAAGAGTAGCCTAAGAGATAACTTCATCAGACTAACCTTAAATTCGCAATAGCTTATGACAAATACGAAGTCTTACTCCCGAACTGCCACAGCTACGCGGACGGCTCAAGTAGTGTGGCTTTCTTTTTTGCTTCTATCAATGGAGGAGGGCACGTGCTATCAGCCCCAGTGCAACACAGCCATTAAGTGTTCCAAAATTTGGCGCAACGAAGACCATTAAAAATTGCACGCAGTGTTCTAGTCTTCGAAGGGCCAGACATTCTCAATAGGCAAAGGTATTTTAGCTTGGCTTTATTATACGGGAAGGTCAAAAATCTTGCACTTTCTACTTCATCCTAAATGCCAACCAGGAATGACTCATTCGAGTCTCTAATTTACCGACCCAGGCTACGCAGCACCTCCTTGGAGTTGGGCAATTTCCTTATCGCCCACAATAGCCGCCAATAGCAGCATTTGTAGCAAGTCAACAGTTAGGAAGGTGTATTAAGAAACAGTAATTGTTTGCTATGGTAAATTTTGCTCTGAAAATACAGCTCGGACGCTCAAATAAAGGGATATTCAGATTGTGCACACAGGGATTATAAAATACTAACAAAAACAACTGGCCCAGCTGCGTTCTCAAGTCTCAAAACGAGTGCAAAGGCAGGTTTGTAAAAAGGTGTTTCAGCAGAAAATGATTCACCGTGTAGTGTATTTGGGGAAAATTAGTTAATTCCGCATCAGTAATCGAGGTAGGATTCTAAGTAAAGCTAAAAAAATGAGAAGATCATAGCGACAACAACAAAATCACTCACCAAGCCAATGGGCTTTTGGATGTGATGAATAGCCATTGTTTTATCTGTTGTGTTGCTTCAAAACACCTCATAAATTATTGAAAGAAGATTAGACCAAGACTGGTCTTGTTAATAATACCATCAGAGTAATGCGTGCGAAATGAGCGAAGCATACTGAAGTGAGAAAGGGGAGGATTGAAGCCTACCCGAGTGTTGTGGATTTTGAGGGCTTGGGGTCCACCAAGGAGGAGGTTGGTTTCGAGGTGCTCGTAGACGGCATTAATGGCGCAGCGAGAAGCGCGCATCGCTGCTTCCCCCCAATTCACACCGTCGGCGACGGCGAGGAAGGCGCTGTTTGGTCGCACCTTCACCACAAATGCGTCAGCGATCGGGTCACCTGTGATGCGGGCTGGCAAATTAGGATACGAAACAACACCGCCCTCCCCTTAACAACAGTCACTATATAGGACTAAGGTAGTAGCTTTCAACTACACGCCTAGCTGTCTGCCCCATGAGGTCATGGGAGTCGCCAGAGGTAATATAAACTCCGTGCCAATATAACAAACGATAATAGCTACTTTTCCTGACTTAAAGACACCATGTAAGTACAGGGAAACATAGGTAATGGTACTGAACCTATCGACGTCTCGAAGGGTTATGGAAATAAAGAAATGAGAATGTCAAAATTCAAAAATAAACAATTGGAAAAGTAGCTCAGAGGGTTAAACTCATCCAGCCGACGACGCAGTGTCAACACGAATGGAAGTAACTTTAGCTACTGTTATAAACCTTTGTTACTTGCGTGAGAACCCGAATTTTCACTAAGACACAAAGAAGTGTCTAGTGGAGTCCGTTGCATATCCATAAAAATTTCTCATCTTTTAACTTAATTTATGGTTGCTTTACCAGGAGAACATCTTTGAGGGAATTACTTAAGGGAAGCGCACAGCGTCAAATAAAATATTCGTTGGGTAAAATATAGGAAACCCGAATGAATGCTGTTGCTGTTCGTGCTTCCATCTGGCGGCATGACCTTCCAACCATGTTCATGACCTCCCAGCCCCTTTATAGTTGAATAAATTTTTTATCCATAGTGATATGGCTTATTACCAGTATAGAAAAAGGCTCAGAACGCTACCGCTATTCTAAATGCGATCTCAATCTGTCGGTGGATGAAGATTTTGATAGTAAATTCACCTAATCTTGCTCAAAACCAGTTGCATTACCCCCTAAAAAAAGAATTGGCAGCAACGGTCATGACGCGATCAGATACTACCTCATTAGATTTTAGGATCCTAAGTCAGTTGGTCCATACAGTCTCAAAAGAGGGATGAAATTAATATCTTGTTGTGAGGTTTGCATATTCAAAAGCACTAAAACTTCAATTGACTCTCTAATCCAAGCACAAACTTGGCAAATTAAATAGCGCAAAAAGGCTTTAAAAGTCCAGAAAATGCTGTTTCCAATGTCTCTATTGCGTTAGTTAAAAATAGCAGGTAGAAATTGTCAGTTTCAGGACTAGATACATGTTCCGGCGTGACCTACGTGCCGCGAAAAATTAATTGTTTGCGACGTACTTTTAACAAAACATTAACGGATTTTGCATGCATGTGTCGCAACCAACGAAGGCGGCACTCGCGACTGTGTGAGATGCACGTCTTTTACTGGGGAAAAAACTTGATAATTTTCATTTACATAGGTTAATTCGACTAAGTCATATTACAGAAATACCTTCTTCTAGTAGAAATAATGACCTTTTTCATAAACACAACAAATCTGATGTCACGCAGTAAATTGAAGATAAGGATATGGTAGTCGTGACCAGTATTTGCGTTAATATTTGCATTGAGCAATAAGATTTTAATTGCATAAAATGCTGGAAAATCAGCGCAAATTTAATGGACGTTATCACATATACGTAGGCACAGTATTCTTCCTAAGTGGGTTCACGGAGTATGTGTAATTCATACCTCGGAGATAAACACAATTTCACAGTTACCATCGATGACTGTTTCCAAGACTTGCCAACTCTTCATGAATTCCTCCAAGACGGTGTATTCGTAAAATTTTCCTATGAGGGTGTAAAAGCCCTTTTGCCTACTAATCTCAAAGGAGGGATGTTTTGTGGCCATAGATTAAGAAAGTGCGGTAGAGCCAAAACAAGCCAAATCCACATTCACAGCAATCACTAAACGAATGCATTTAGATTGAGGGGACTGTCCAAAGTTGTTAGAAATTACTCAATACACCTCAACATTAAATCTTCGCCAAGCAATAACAAAATAATAGGCATCCGAACTTAAAAACCTTCTTTTACACTGCCAAAGTTGGATGGCATTAATAGTGCTCCTGAATTCTTTTTCCACAGAAAACAATAGCACAAAAAAGACATAATATCAACAATGAGACAATCGTTCTCGGTCAGTAAATCACCTTCAAATTGAAGTGTGGAAAATGTTAAAATCTAAACTGATAGTCAAACAGGTAAAGAATAAGGGTTGCAGTCGAGAGCGACGGTAGCCTTCATAGAGTAATGATGCGTCAAAAATAAAAAACGGAAGTTTCAGCCGTTTTCCGCGCTCGCCTGGATGGGGGAGGAAACCAATGTCTGGAGGTTGCGACACAGGAGAGTTTAAGAGATTTAACAGACCAGAGAAGAAGCGAGATTCACGACAATCACTTCTCAATAAGGACCTTGATTTTTTTACACAAAAAATGGAAGTCATCTTATGGAATTCATTTCTTGGCTTAGGGAAAGCTGTCTAAGTGGTGCGCCATATGCTCTGAACAGCAAAAGTCATTATGGGATATGAAGCCTTTAATAGTTTGCTTCTGAAAGGTAAGAGGAAATTCTACGGCCATTAAAAAGCAATGGGATGAGTTCCGGAAAATGATAACAAAAGAACTGGTAAGAAAACGTTTTTAGGTCGCTATTATTTTCAAAACAAAGTAAACGTTGAAAAAGCAATAAATATTGTGAGAAATGCTGATATTGAGGAATCCCCAAAAATATACCGTTTTGCTGCATTGTAAAGAATAAAGAGTGGTGGACACAAAACATTGCCTTCAATTTTACCTTAAGAATATATTGGTGATAGTTTTGAACGCATATTTACACACATAATTCCCTCAAAACATGATTTGTACGAATTTTAGGGGCGCTTAAGGGAATTGTCCTTCTGATCCTACTTAAAAATCTTATTTGTTCAGCCCAAACACAGAGCAGTCATAAAAAAGAAATTCCTAACATTTTCAAAGTACCAGCAACATCCCGGATATGCACGTGTGCTCAAGCGTGGCAAGCCAGACCTAAGGACAGCAGGAGGAGAAATTATTCATCTGCAGAACCACCTTTGAATGGCTAATTGAGAGTTCTGCTCGTTCGTGTGCACTAACCCGAGCGACCCCAGCGCGCCCACGACGCGTTGATGTGCTGAATGATAGTGAGGACGCTGGAAACTCCGTCAGATGCTTTAAGAGGTGCCGATGCCGTGGCACTATTAAGTACTCCAATCGAATAACAAAATTTTCCAAACAACCAGCAGTTAACAAATTTCTTTGTATGTCTTGCTAAAAAGAGACCAAATAAGCCAAAAATTGTTTATATAACTTTAATTTGTCTTTAAACTAAACCGTCCTTATGGCAGTTCTGTGCGAAGCACATTTCTTGGACTATATTAATAATCAAACAATTAAAAAAAGTAAAGGAATAGAACGAAGGTGACGCAGTTTTGTCCCATTTTTTACTCAACTTTGTATCATAGCTCTTCGCATTTCGCCTACGTTTACAGACTGTGATAGACAGAATCTGTCAAACGGCAATTCCATCAGGGCCCTACTTCAACCAATCCTGATGCACACCACACCACTGACACTGAATGGTTCGGTACAATTAAATTCAGTAGGATTTTGCTTTATGTCATCTCCCATAATGTTATAGGTAATAAAAAATGGAGGACTTTGCTAGATATTTTAAGGAAACCCCTAGCAAGGAGTGAATCAAAAAGTGGTTATAGCTACTGAAGTAGCTAAACAAAACAACAAGCCAAAGTGTCGATTTGCATGAGTTTAATATCAATCAGTCTGCAGATGAAAGGTATCACAGCACCATGCCTCATGTGAGATGGGAGGAGAGAGAAATACTTTGCCTTCGCTAGTCAGCCTTCATTGCATTAGGCTCGATTGGAAAGCGAAACGTTGTAAAAACGGCAGTTCCAGTTTAGGCTTAGGCTTCTAAAAGAGGGCTTTCCTACTCAAAGATTTAGCCAATTAATAAGCACCAGAGGAGGTTAATCGGTTGTGCAAAGAATAGGATGGCAGAATACCCTCAGAAACACAAGTTCATTTTTCGATTGAGTTGCCTCTTGGTTCAAATTCAAGACTTTAAATCCGGAAGTTCATTTCGTAGCAAAAGCCTAATCACTCAGTTCTTATGACACTGTATTTTATTTTTCAATTTTATGGTAATGTACTTTCGTTGATTTACTAAAGTTCTTAAGAGCAGGCCTCCATTTCAGCCATCGTGTGATAAATACCTGGGTGTTTTCTTCTTCAACAACTGAGTGCTAGTTTGTTATTTCTGCACAGGAATCTGCTCAAGTTAGGAAGTCATCTGAGTGAATGTGAAAGCTCTCTTTGAAAGTACATTTTCTGGCGTGTGAAACGTTGGCCCGGCTTAATTGCCAGCGCGGTTGAGTAGGTGTGTGCATAATTTGTAACCGAGCTCCAACTCCTTGACGACATCGCCCATCAATGGCTGAGTCACGACCCCCCAACAGTGACTGGAGTGTGCGGATATAGCTGGCCATGAAACAGTAAAGGAGCAATCACCCATAATGGAAAGCTGGCACACCCACACAGGTACCGTAGTCGACGCATTCCTGTACCAACGGTAGCAGCATCGGCACGTCAACAACAAATTTCCGATGTATATGATGTTTTGAGATAATGAGAATCAGTAACCAGGTGTTATTTACTCCTGTGCATTTATTCATTTCCGTCATCCAAGTATGCGTGATGATTGGTAAAATCGTCCCCAAACACAGCATAAACTCTGTTTAGAGTTTTCATAAAACGTTGATATCTAAATAGAAGTAACCTTGAAATGCAAAGAATGCTTTTGAATTCAAACGCAGGTAAGATAACAATTTGGCTATTTTTGAAGCATTTAGCTATAGTAGAGTACAACTAGACAAGCAGAAAGGCGTGGCGAAATCTCATCACATGTCCAGGCCAGATATTTTTTTTGACAGAAGCGAAAAAGGAATGGAGTGAACGAAGAATGCAAAACGCGAATGCTTCTGCGGCTTGTTTATTACTACGCCTGGGTTAAAAATCGACTTTTTACTCCACTAGGCTGCAATTTTCGAGCCACTTCGTGCATGCCATTCATTTTAGCTACAAGCTACAGTTCACAAACTCCAAATGAACGGATGAATTGAAATGACAAACGCATTAAAATACCGGTCTTACCGGATGTTCGACCAGTTACTGGATTCGTATCGTATAGCGAGACCGACTTTCCAAATGCCCTAGTATGCAGGATTTCTTTCCAGTTGTCAACAAAAACTAAAATATGAAGTAAATTTGCATAAGGTTGTTTCTTTTTGAATTACAAGGCATCATTTCAATTTAATCATATAAATTCCCCTTTCTGAATTTTTAGTGATATTCACCCAAGCCTGAGACGATACGCTGAAGTTTCTTCCCTGACCTCGGTGGAGCCCTACTATAAAGTAAAAGCGTAAAACATTACTTTAACTTTAATTTGCCTCCGCTATTGCTATAGTCGAGCATAAGACTAACCACTATCTAGTTTTGGCAGCGCAACCAAATCAGAAGGAAGTATGAATGCTGATCGAATGGCCAGGGAGTTTTACAAAGGAGGAGAAGGCTGGAGTTAAATCTCGATCGCTGAGAAGATTTAGAAAATCAGGATGTAAAATATGCGTTTATGCAAATGTGCTTTGCGATGGTTAGGAAATTTCGTAAATCTAAAGTCCTCTTAAAATGGGCGCGTTTGTTTATTCATATCCACTCCCTGCGAGCAATTAGAGCAAGGGGATGGTGGAACAGACAGAACAGCTGCATAATGTTACACACACAGTCGGACCTCCTCCTTCAAAAGTACTGCACTGACGCACATTGAATCTACGGTAACATCCCACTCATACATGACGCGAATCGCTCTAGTCACAAGCAAGGCTCACCTAATAATTCCGCTCATTAAAAAAACTGCACATTCGCACAGAATGCTTAAATAATTTCATGAGATGTTTATTGTGCAGCTTAAAGGGCATCTGAATGCTAGGGCGAATAAATAAGCGCGCCACTGTGCATTCGTCCTGGAAGCCAGTTAATCGAAGGTTCAGTCGGTGATGTACAATGAAACGAATTTACCTTTGACCCTGCGCAATCGACAAATATTTTGTCATGCTAAAAAGTTGGTTTCCCAAGATCGCAAGGGGAATATAACTGTACCCTAGTCAGGAATGCACGATCATTATTCTGCTTTCACAAGAGATTCAAATGATATTGTCTGTTTGTGCTATTGTAATAACTGGCGAGTAAAAAACCTACAATTTCCTGATTTGAAGAACTGCAAATTGTTGCCATAGCTTCACAAAGAAATTAAAGTGGTGCAGACTTTGTACAGAGCTAAATGCAGTACAACACCATCGAAGGCTAACTTCGCTCTTTCGTCAGTGCAATCGGCCATGGTGCGTGTATCAGGAGACCCGTACGAGGATTGTTTTAACCTTTTTACGGTAGCAGCTGGACTATAGCAAACACCTTTCTTATATTTTTATGACAGCATTTTCGCTATCTATTCGTAGCGTGTAGCACATCAAGCTCTCTGAAGTAGCAAATTATGAGTAGTCATTGCCCAACTTGCCTTATAGCTTTAAATTTGAGTTCTTTTAACAGGACAAAACATTGTGGCTTAAATATACGCGTCTAGTGAATCCAAGAAAAAAGCAATTACCGTAGATATGAAACTCTGTGTAGCCTTGAACATTTTGAGGATATGCACAAAAGAACTAGGTGGTCAGATGCATGAAGAGAGCTTCAATACGAGATTAGGAACACCTTGGAACCAAAGAGTTATTTCATCTTCAACATAAGCTAACAAGATAAGACTAAAGTAAATAACACTGGGTGATTTTGGAGTGTGAATCGAAACGTCTTATGGTTTAGTTTTTGAAATGCTGCTCACTCAATGGAAAATGCACAAACTAAGCTGCGCTGGAACATAATACTGTAAATGCGGGGACAATATAAGGTGACAGTTAAATGAGCACGTACTGCGCTAGGAGTTTTAAGTTTACTAAAAATTATTATGAAATTACAAGAGTTCGGTTATTTTGAATGGAGAGCGAACACAAATAATGTCAGTAAACATTCACACAGAGATTACGCATTCCACTTAATATCTTCGCTAACAAGGAATGTACTTACAAGCACGAATAAGAATTGAAGAGGGTTAACTCCCTACTGTACAGAGTAGTGGTATTCATCGCTTCAATAAAGCATTCAAAGAGAAACAACAGGCTTGTGAACCACTTTGGTAAAGGTTACAAGTATTCGGATGGTCTGCCTCGTTGGGTTTTCACATTGTGCAATTGGCCGCAGGATGAAAATTGAAGGAGATCGACCCAACTCTTTTAGTAATTCCTAGTTTTAAATTAGCTTACATCAATAAATAGCGCTGGGGAGGACACATCACATATTTTATACTTTAGTTTGTCAACAATCCAAAAAATAACAAATCTTGTGAACACTACCCGTGGTATTTCCTAAATTCGCATCATGTAGGAACTTTTGAATGAAGTCTTTTGAGCATCCTATTCGGATGTCAATTAAAAAGAACTGAGGCAACCCTTATTTCCAACCGTAATTTACGAAGGATTTTCGAATGCCAAAAGGTAACCATGTGATGTGCTTGTACAAAACCTCTTATACTTGAGAAATTCACCGGTTATCTTTGGAAGGGAAAGCAGACACTCCTCCTCAGGCAACTAGATTGTTAAGGCTTTGGATTTTACAGGTATAGAAATCTAACAACCACTGTGCATGCGACTTTTTTTGTGTGTATTTCATAAAGGAGAATAAAAGCACCACAACCTTTGGTTTTAACAGAAACCAAGCATTCGCTTTCGCAAAAGTTTTGTGTTCGCTTTTTTCCACCCAGCAGTTAAGCTGTTACGCCGTTGCAAAGTATTGCGGTTTGTCCAACTGCCTCTCCTCCCCCATTATGCCCACGTCATAAAACAAACTGCGTGCATTCCTCATAAGGTTAAGTGTGCGCTTTGGCTCCTCAAACGCCGAAGATATGAAAAATGCAATAAACTTAAGTTGTTTCCACTTAGCCACCAAAAAACAGGTGGGCAATAAAATTTAACCCTTAGTTTTAACGTTCATTTTACAGGCCTGCAAGCAGCAAGTCTTGCGCAGCGGAGTTATAACAAAAATGAGATGGATTAACGCATTGAAAGCAACAAGCCCATATTCTCTATGTACTCCTATAAGTTCTACGCCAGGGAAAAAGTTGTCATCATCTATACCCGTTGAGAGAATTGCTCCTAAATACTGACTGCTTTGTTGACAGGCAAATCACAAAACCCGCTTTTTAGTCAAACATTTAAATAACGACTTTGGTAGGTTTACTCCATATCACTATTCGCTCGCATCAACGTCCACAAATAAGTAAAAGTACTTGAAATCAATGCGGTGGACACCCGAAAATGGAAGGGTGGATTGTGGATGAGGATGACGCGCGCCTCGCGTGGTTACCTTGCGGCCACGAAAGGCGTAGACATTCGCAGGCCAACCATTTACTCCTAATGGACAAAAAGGCGACATTTGCCTTTCCTTCTCACAGATACCGGCCTACTCAGAGCAAAATTCCTGTGCTACTACCATGAATGACACATTTCAGAGAGTGAAAAATTTGAGGTCACATTACAACTTAGAACATTTATCATTTCAGAAATTATAATGTAATGTTCCAGCACATCAATAAGTGCTATCGCAAAGGTGGTTAAGTTTCACCATAAGGGGGTATTGATGATATTAAAACGAAACTTGTATGGATACTCTTAGAAAAGTGTAAGACAAACTTTCTTTTACGAGTTTAAAAATAGCCATGGCTTTCGGTACTTCAATTTTCTCAGCTCAAACATGAAACCATTTAATCCGAGCTCAGAATATGTCCAATCATAAGTACGTTTCATATACCATCTCTTTGACAGAAAATTCCACTCAAATCTCAATAAGTATTTGAGGTTATTATCAAACAGATGATAATTATGTTGGAGATCCCAAGAAAATACAAGCGAAAACATTTGTTTAGCCAATGGGCAAACACCAATTTATAAATGCTTGGGAAAATAAATAAGAATTACTTTTGATCCAAACATTATATCGATGCTTCCTTTAAGCATGTTAAAATCAGAATAGCTTAAGTGAAACTGATTTAAACCGCATTTGAGACACCATTATTGAACCAAATGTCAGATTTAAGGGCGCATTTGCAAAATACTTTCTTTCAAATGCAATGGAAAGTTGTTAAAGACTGGAGGTATTTGTTACTACCTACTAACCTCTGAATATTACAATATATAAGTCCCCATTTTAGATTCCGGAGACTAATAAAGCTTGTGCAGGATGTTCACAGTCATTAAACCAGGATCGAAAACAAACGGTAAAGCTGAGTGTGAAAGAATTTAGTCATTTATTTAAATTATTTTCGATAACTAAACTGCTAAAAGTTTGATGTGGCTGGGACCCACCATGAGTTCCACAGACAAGAGTCTTTGAGGTGCTCTTGTCTTTCCACTCCCGAGCGGCCTGGAACCCACTGTCAGGACCAGTCATCGCAGCTATGACCTTGCGATTGAGCAACTGTGAAGTCGCGATTCGCATAACCGCCTCTGGAGGCAGATCTTCCGGATTCGCTGCTCTCCACAGAAGGGAATTGCCGGTATCTTCGCCAGCAGGTGGTGTCTCCTATCCACCAAGTCGCAATTATCAATCAAGAGTGATTGTGACAAATTGTGAAAATATGTAGAAATTGCTAAATGCTATTTCCGATGGCTAAAACTTAATCCAATCACTTGGTTGACAACGCACACTCTTCTGTTTTCTCCCAATTCAGACGTCAAACCAGTAACACGAAGCCCTACACATATCATCTATGCAAATAGGCTCCCGGGCCTTCCATAACCCGATGGTAAGGCTATTTTTACAGTTATCAATGTTTGAACACTTAAAAATAGCTTAGGTATTGCACTACGTCATGCAATGTGCATCAGTCAACGTGTCCTGCTCATCCACCTCTTTCCAAAAAGGTTTAATATCAGTTTCTGTACAGAAAAGTATTATTTGAGAGACCCGATGATTTTAACCTAAAGATTTTTCTAGGAAGAAAGTGGTTAGCAGATTTCTGTGCTGAATCAAATAACAAGCAAAATATGCACCGATTCAGTCCATTTCTGGCTTAGACTAAACTGGTGGGACCCATTTTTTTCCAGTGTAAAACGGAGAAAGGAATAGCACCCTTTGATGAAATGAGTACTGTCAACGCCCGTATGTAAGAGGAAATTCCATGTAAAAAATTGATTTTCCAGTACATAGACGCAACACGTTTTATATTTTTTTATGTAACATACTCGAGTATTCTACGTTATGGCAGGATAATGTTAAAGTGGGCACTCCAGAGATCTTTGAATGTCATAGCATGCACCATAAAGTGGCTGCACCAACAGCCCCCACTGATTCAATAAATTACTATAAAAATACCCTCATTTCCAAATTTGTAAAGTAACGGGGAGTCTTAAGCACTATAAATATTGAGTAGAGATGTTAGGCAGTGAAAGCTCATTTCAACGAGCAAATGAATGTGCGCTTTGCACATGTCATGTGGAAATAGTTTCACAAGGTTAACACCATTATGGAGGTTAGAAATATACCAGAGCTTAGGAATTTGCTTTTCCCTTCCAGATTTAGCTAAGATGCGTTGAACGTAACATTCAATCTCGATATGGTAGAGAACAACGTATCGGGAGTCTTATCTAGAATTGTAAAACTTTGATGTACGCCAAGCTGATAAAACGGTGTGAGTTAATAGTTAATACACATACCATATAATTTGCGAAGGCCATAAATGAACATCATTTATCAAAGCCAGCACCGAATGACGTAAGGTCAAAAATATTTATTTTGCGTTAGAACTAGCAAAATGGCCGTAAGCCACCAACGGGTAATAATGATCCTAATGAAAACATCCTGAACCCACTCACATTAAAACTGCTTGTGTAAAATGACCGAAGAGAAGAAAGTGGCTTTAACCTTCTGGAATCAAGGCGAAGAGAATCCATGTGAGAGAACTTCTGCGATTCCATCGCCAGAGCCATCATTCAAAAATCCATTCAAATTGATATCAGGGCAGACTGCAAACTTTGTCTGATGTTAAAAAAAGGAATTCGCATGATCTGTATGTTAACTGTAACACCAAAATCGCACCGATAAAGGACTTCACTTACCTAAAATTCAAATGCATTACAAACTTAAGAAAGCATAGGATACCATTACATCGATTATGCTGTGTTATTCTATTTACCATAAGGTCTAACTACGATGGCAACTAAGCAAAAACAGCTCGCAAGACGGTCAAGAGTGTGTTAAGTGTTGTAAAAATAATACCTTAACAAATCTTAGGCCGTATAAGTTCTCGTTTATGATACTGCCACATAAATACCAGTAAAGTTGTGCAAGATAGCAACCACATTCTGTCAAAGGATGGTAGTGAGTTCTATGCGCAATTATTAAAGCATTAAAAAAACCACGATAGGAGAGATAATTTCAGTGTAAATAATTTAAATCTGAATACATGTAGTTAGTGTAAAAAATCAAAAAATAGCTCAGTTCTTTTCTACAGACAAACCAAGCGTTAAAATTTCGTTTATTGACATAGGTCACCTTGCCTCAGATCAACAAGAGATGGAATAAATACGCAGAAAATAACTGAAACAAAAGTAGACCAAAGATGGGACAAAAAGTCGCTGCGTTGCAACCAATTCATATATTATGTAAAGCACTAATAATATTCGGGCAAAAAAGGTATAGTAGGTTAGATAAGGGAAGAATGCCGGAAACACTTCATATATTTTGTTTGCAATTAAACCCACCAATTTGCAACACTAACCAGTTTTTAGCAGCTGTACTGGAAATTAAAGGACTAAATAAAAGGCAGCGAAAAGAGCCCCAACTCCACTCCACATTTCTACGTAGCAAAATACAGCAACACACCTCCACTCCTCGGGCATCCAATAAGCACGATAAAGCCCAAGCAAATAGCGCACTGCTGCAATAACTACTCTAAAAAATCACTTTTGATAAGGTTAAACAAAAAACAATACCAGAAAATAACTTGCATGTTATTAACTTTTTAATTAATACCTGTGGGCTAATTTTTAAACTAATTTTCTACGGGTAAAAAAAATCCATATAGCCTAAAAAAGCTTTGCAACCCCGAATTTAGCAACAAAATAAGCTTACAAATACCCTGTTTTAAAGTTAACAAGATTAGCTAGGAATAATACTTTGGACCTGTCTAACCTCCAGTCTTTCATGGATATTTTTACTTACGATTGGGTAGGTTCTTACAATCTGACAAGGTTGTAACTAAGTTAAATACATTAAAGTCTAGTGAAACAACTCTATCTGATTTGACAATCTATGCTCGTGGGGCTATAGCATTTCCTGGGAAAAAACCAAGCCATTTTTGATCGTTATTTTTAAAAATGTTATAGCATGGATTGTGTACAATAATGGGAATTTGCCAACTCATGGAGCACACTTAAATGGTTTTTTGTATCGGTCGCGGCATACTTTTGTAAGCCCGCTCACTTTAGATTGCCTTCTGAAGATGCCGGCGCCGAAAGGGGACTCTATGCGCGGCTTGTCTGTTTTTATTTCGGATATTAGAAATTGCAAGAGCAAGGAGGCGGAAATAAAACGAATAAATAAGGAATTGGCCAACATACGCTCTAAGTTCAAGGGCAGGGTTTGTGGTTTTCAAGCTGCTCTTCTTCATTTTTGATGCACGGTTATTCTGTAATATCCATTTTGACCCCTTTCTGCGCGATACGTGTACTTTCCACTTTGTTGGGTCGATGATGCTTGGTGTGTATATTTAGCTGACTTGTTTGCAACCATTGTTCGCGTTTCACTCCCGTTGTGATTTTATGATAGGTTTCTTTTGCCTTGGCTTTCATGATTACTCCCGTATCCTTTTTGTGGATTTGTATGCTTCAGAGAATTTATTTTTTTTTGCTAGTGAATATGATACTATGCTTAATAGTTTGCACTATTTGATGCCCTTTGTTATGTCTTTAGTTGAGTGAGACCATGTCTTATTATACTTACTTCCTTCCACTTAGATTAGTGCTGATTTCTTTTTAGGAGACAAAATGCTTGACGGTTATCATAAAAAGAAATATGTCTGTAAACTTCTCTTCATATTTCTTTTGGGCCACGACATTGACTTTGGTTACACTGAAGCTGTTAATCTGCTTTGTTCCAATCGCTATACGGAGAAGCAGATAGTACGTTTATTCTATAGCTTCGTGACACTGTCTTAGGGGTATTTATTCATCTCCGTTCTCTTGAATGATACCCATCCACTGATGAATCTGGTGATAAGTCGCATTCGTGATGACATGTCCAGCCGCAGCACGGCTTTTGTCAATCTTGCACTTCAGTGTGTGGCTAATATTGGAAATCGCGAGATGGCCGAACAATTTGGTTCGGAGATTCCCAAGCTCCTCGTTTCTGGGTACGTGTTGCTATTACCATTTTCAAATGCCCCTTTTTAGAGAAACATCAGATTCCATCAAACAGAATGCTGCTTTGTGTCTTCTGCGTCTTTTGCGTGTCGCTCCTGACCAAATGACGGACTTGGACTGGACTCCTCGGGCAATCCATTTACTAAACGATCCACACCTCGTATGGTTTTTTCCTTATTGGCTACTGGGTATTGGCTTGCTTAATGATTCACCGCATTGGAATTGCAGGGTGTTGTAACATCAGCGGTCAGTCTCATTGAGGAGCTTATCAAGAGGAATCCAGAGGAGTGCAAAAGCTGTGTTCCTCTCGCCGTCGCTCGTTTGGGCAGAGTGAGTTGCGAGGTTTAATTTGGCGCATATTCAATGCATATTTAAACCCATGTTTTTTTGTTACTACATTGCCGCTTCAGTTGTACCTGTATTCATAAAACCCCATTCCACTTAAATTTGTCGTTGCAATTTTAGTATAATACTTAGACCATTTTTATTTCGTTGATTTTTTTTTCGTTATTTTCTGTTCTCTGCCATTGTAAGTCGTCGCCTTGGATCACTAAGGTTGTTGTGTCATCATTGTAATGTTCCCTTAAATCCGTTCATAGTATCTGCGAATAATATGCTCTTACTTAGCTTTGCTTGTTCATACATTAACCTTTAAACCCCTAATTTTCTCTCGGGAAATCGATGCCCTTATATTGCTTTCTGTAAACATACTTCGTACATCATATATTATTTTCTGGTACGTATACTGCATCAACGATAGGCTCGTTGCCAGGCGAGCATAAACTGGATGTGCGCGTACTTGCGCATGGGTGCCTTTTATCTTTTCCAATGTACGCTTACATTTTCAGGGATACCAACTTTAAGGCTCAGTGTACTAACTTGCTCTTGTGTTTTCCCCGTTCAGTTAATTACATCTTCGTACACAGACCTTCAAGACTACACTTATTACTTCGTCACCGCACCCTGGCTTTCTGTGAAGCTCCTGAGGCTTCTGCAAAACTACCCTCCTCCTGGTACGTTTTACATTAAATATATCAGCCTTTCCAATGCATGTTACTTCTTCCTCTCAGTTGTTCTATGCCCTCATAAAGACCGTTAATCCTTTGTTTAGGTATTTTTCTACTAGAGACTTTTGGTAGGTTCCTTTGGTGCAGGTGCGGCTGGCATGTAAACAGTGACACATTTGTATACCGTCTACATCCTCCTGTCATTTTATTACTAAACCAAGCAAAATTTTGCATACTATATGATATCCTTCCCTATGGTTAAGGCAGGCCATGATTTTTATATGGTGAAACCTCTTCAATTGCGTTCTTTGTCAGGGCATCATGGCATGCTTTTGTAGTATAATGTTCACTTCAATACTCACCTTTCTGCGTTGCCGTTTATTGCCCGAATTTCGCTCGTAGCGTCTGTGAAGTGTGATAAAACTCATTCTTTATTGTTCGACTTAAGTGACCGATTATTGCCTATCAAGAGGATGAGGAGACTAATTTAGTAAACAAATTATTAAATCCTACTTTGTAGAGGACACAACGGTGCGCTGTCGGCTGACTGATTGTTTGGACACCATTCTAAAGAAGGTACAAGAGCCACCCAAGTCTAAGAAGGTCCAGCATCCCAATGCAAAAAATGCGGTTCTTTTTGAAGCCATCAATCTTATTATCCACATGGACTGCGATCGAAAGTTGTTGGTTCGTGCTTGCAATCAACTTGGCCAATTTCTTCAGCACAAGGAGACCAACCTTCGCTACCTGGCTCTTGAGTCACTTTGTCTTCTAGCTACCAGCGAATTCAGTCATGAGGCTGTTAAGAAACACCAAGAAACCATCGTCAACGCCCTTAAGGTAATGTAAATTTTTCTCTTTCGCTTGACAATGCGATTCATGCATGTTCTTTAGATGAGACATCATTTCATAGGTTGAATATGATTAATGTATTGTCGCCATCTATGAGTATACCAGAGTTCTAGTATTAACATGCATTTAAAAATCACTACTCTATTTGATTGCTCATAAATGTGTCTTTTGGCAGATGGGTGTAAATTATGTTGATAATCTGGTTTAAAAGTTCTTAAATCTTTCGTAATCGGTGATGCCAGTTTGTAACTCTGTGCTGCGCAGATAAGCAAGATTGGCATTGAATTTTTCCTATTTTAACATGAATGAATCGCTTTTTTTCTCCAAACGAGAACTTTTCTGTTGGCCCATTAATTTTAGGTTGAGCAATCGCTGCGTTATTTTAGTATGAAATTGTAGATTACTGCCATTTTTTTGCCTAAAACGACTGAGCTTTGTTTTCTTGGCACACTAAGTAAAATTTTTCTTCACTACCTCATGGCACAGGAAATTTAAAGCACTGGCGCCTACTACTATCAGGATGTACTTATGATAAAAGGCAGTAGCATTCTGTACAAATTTTGTAAAAAGTGGAATGAATGCTCCTCTATGCCAATGTCATCGCCCGTGTGTGTTGATTAGACGGAGCGTGATGTGTCGGTGCGCCAGCGCGCAGCTGACCTCCTCTACGCGATGTGTGACCGGTCAAACGCACAGGCCATAGTTGGAGAGATGTTGTCATACCTGGAGACCGCGGACTATTCCATTCGCGAGGAGATGGTTCTCAAGGTAGCCATCCTGGCGGAGAAGTACGCTATCGACTACTCCTGGTATGTGGACACTATCCTCATGCTGATCCGCGTAGCCGGCGACTACGTTAGTGATGAGGTCTGGCACCGCGTTGTTCAGATTGTGGTCAATCGGGAGGATGTGCAAGCCTATGCTGCGAAGACTGTCTTCGATGTAAGCCACCTATTTCTCTCTTCCCTTCCTTACACCTACTTCCGGTCAATTTTCTTCTTTTCTCTATCTGTGATTATTCAGCCATGAACGGAGGCGAGTAGCCACTGCGTTCGGCATGCTTGTGTATATATTCTTCTGAGCAATTTCTGTGCATTTAGTGTCGCCTTCTTGCGTGACCGCAAAACCACATCTGCGGCGGCAGGGTGCAATAAAATTGGTGGGAGACATCCTCCCCCTCATTTGTTGCTTCGTTAGATTTTTATTTGGTACCATGTATTCTCGTCATTGCTTTTTAGGCTCTAACAGCTCCAGCTTGCCACGAAAATATGGTTAAGGTTGGAGGCTACATCCTTGGTGAATTCGGAAACTTGATTGCCGGTGATGCACGTTCTTCGTACGTCCATTTCCTCAAAATATATTGATAGTTTAACTAACGCCAGTTCTTAGTGCGGAACGGCGTAGCCTTGAGCTTGAACTGTTTTCCTACGTACTAATGGGACCCGTACTTTCCACTAAATGCTCTCATTTACAAAGATTCGAACTAATGTTATCACTTTTCGGCTTTCCAGACCGAGGATGCAGTTCGAGCTTATCCATAGTAAGTATCATCTATGCACACCCACGACACGCCAGCTTCTCCTCTCAACCTACGTGAAGTTCATCAACCTCTTCCCCGAACTGAAGGAAACGATAGTTGAGGTTCTTTCACAGGATAGCAACTATCGTAGCTCCAATGTTGAGATTCAACAGCGATCTGTTGAGTACTTAGCCCTCTCAAAGGTTGTCACTGAAGACATTCTGGTCAGTTAACACCTTTACTGTGATTGCTGTTTCTGGATCGACATCTGTGTCAATTGTGAAATGAATGGCCTTTAATAGATTTTACAATCTTTTTCCTATTATAAACTACCAATTTCCGCAAGAAAATGTGCTTTTATGACACCTTGTTTCATCGGATGTAAAATCCGACTTGTTATTTAATTGCGCACTAGTGTTTGCGCCTTTAGTTGTAGTGTAAGATTGCATCCAAATTTGACTTCACATATATCATGCTTGTCGCTGTTGTTGTTGTCATTTCTGTCAAATTGGCGTTGGCCTGAAAATCATTCACATAAACTCTGTCATCAAATTTTTTCTAGGCTTCATTTGATTGGGATGCTGTCGAACTTCGTTAGATCTTTGTACGTAGAAGTAAACGAAGCCTCTCAGCATTGGCTAACTGCCGCTCAACCCTGTCTGTGATGTCAAAAGCTAGCTTCACTTTGTCTCTTTAGGCTACGGTTTTGGAGGAGATGCCTCCATTCCCCGAGCGGGAGTCGAGTATTCTGGCCAA
Source organism: Echinococcus granulosus (assembly GCF_000524195.1). Classification (NCBI taxonomy): domain Eukaryota; kingdom Metazoa; phylum Platyhelminthes; class Cestoda; order Cyclophyllidea; family Taeniidae; genus Echinococcus; species Echinococcus granulosus. The sequence goes on from NW_020170437.1 coordinate 129,139, forward strand.
ACTGAAAGCTAAGAAGCCGGAGTCCGATGGTCTTTCCTCAAGTGTGAAGACTAGCGACCGAATTCAACAGAAGGCCACCTCTGCAAACGACACGGAGAAGCCACCAGTGGTAAGGTTTATAGCAGCGTTTTCCTCCTCTGTCCGCCTATTGCGTTTGCACAAGTGGATTTAATGCATCTTCCCATTGGTTGGCTAAGTTGAGAGCAAGGCGTAGGTGCGGTTATGCCTCCGCTTTCTGCCCGCGAATGGGAGTAGAAAAGGGGCTCTCCTTTGCTTCATCCTTTTTCCCTTGCCTCCCAGATCACTGTTTGTAAATTTCGCGAAAGGCTTCTGTTATTCTAGCTGTGATGATTTAGGGCCTTCCAGCTTTTTATATTTGGAATGTTTAATTCTGAGATCGCTGTTTGTGGTTGTACATGGTTTTGATTTTGGGATTTCTGAAAACATTTGTTTAACGAAAGCGACATCTGCACAGCTTGTCCTGAGCAAATTCACAGGAAAATTATTCACGACACATATGTCCATGCATATGCGCACTTCCACCTTTTCAAATATTAAGTATCAAACAGAATTTCTCATTCATATTGTTGCTGAATTTAATTGCTGTAATCTCAAACATCTATCCTCATTTTCAACGCAAACCACTGAAGCGCGTAAAAATCTTGTGGTATCATCATTTCACTTGTATTCAATATGGTCAATAATTGCTTGAATGTGATATCAAAGTTGGTTGAAAACTAGCATAACGAAGTCATGTGCCCCTTTTCATGCTTGTTCAGCCCATATTTAGTTTTGTATCCATCCACAAAAGATTTTAAAACTTGTTTGATTAGCGTAATGCCTTTAAATTTGCCCCTTTTCATTGTTATTAACATTTTAATGAGACGTATGTATATAAGATACCCTTTTTTGGAACAGATCCATTTGAGCATGTGTTTTCCTGAGTTAATTATGCCACTATTTATCGGTTCGTGTAATTGTCACCGTTGTTTTTCGTTAGGCCCCCGGAAACAACGGTACTGCAGAGGCGGATTTGTTGGGTCTCGGGTTGATCACGACCCCCGCCCCAACAACCACTGCGGAGGCCTCGAAGGCGCCGCCTGCCAGTACCAACAATCAGTTCTTGGCCGACATCCTTGGCAATGGTACAGTCGAGGCCGGCTCCAACGCTATGGTCCTCTCTCAGCCTCAGACCCGCTCCACGGCTCTCGTAGACCTCGAATCGGAATACATTAGGTCAGCTACAGCACTGCGCTTCCTTTCGAAGACCTCGTCTTCTATAGACCTTGACACTCCTGTTTAACGCTTCCTTGAAACTATTTTAAGGCTGATCTACAGGCCACAAGGTGTGCTGTTCGAGAACGCCCTTATACAGATCGGCTATCGATCAGAGTTCCAAGGCAATTTAGGCAGAGTGCAGCTGTTTTACGGCAACAAGAGCGGCTCGGCTATCACGGCTTTTGCTTCAAAGGTGGTGTTCTCGGAGATCTGTCCAACCACGGGCAGGAGTCCCCTCAACCTCGACCTTCGTCCTGCACCCACCACTATTGAGCCTGAGAAGCAGGTTCCGCAGGTCCTCAACATCGAATGTCTCGTCGACTTTGCTGAGATTCCTGTCCTGAGCATCAATTACTCGTAAGTCGCCTTACATTCCTTATCTTTTTATATTAAAGGAAGGGGAAGGCATGTGTCTCTCAGCTTCTCTACGTTTATCGGGTTACTCGAAGGTGCAAGCAAAAGCCTTGTTCCTCAATGATTTACATTAATCAATTCGCGTTTATACCATAAATATCATCTTCGAAAAGCATTACAAATTGGCTTCGACTCCTCCGACTCATCGGCTCGCCTTATTCTTTTTTCAGAAACCAGAATGGTTCGAATCAACTGTCGCTTCCGCTACCGATTTTTCTTAACAAGTTCGCTCAGTCCGCACCAATGGATCAGCCGACGTTTTTTGCTCGATGGAAGCTTCTTTGCCAGTAAGCACTCATGGCCCAATCATACTTTATTGTTTGTGTTGTCCAAATGCATAAGAATCCTATTTTAAAGGATGACAATTTGTTTCACAAGAATCAGACATTTATTTTAGACATTATTCAGTTCCTAGCAAACCTCAAAGTCGGGTTTTAACCACATATCGGTAGTTGGCAGAATTTTATGCAGCTAAATGTGAATTGCTCCTGTATTATTTGCATTCTGGTTTATAAGGCGTCGATGCTTTTTGTTTATATCAGACCTGGTCAGGAATGCCAAAGGGTGGCGGGAGCCAAGCTCTCCTTCAACTTGAATGACATCAAGCAACGGGTGAGTAGCAAGTGATTTTACCATGTCCATGTTCAACCACGTCCAAAAAACCACGTTACGTCGAAATTTCGATCAGGCGGCCAATCGTTGTTGTCTTTTGATATTGCCCTCTTTTTTGTGTATGCTCCCATGCCTTTCACTAGGAGTTAGCCGAAATTATAGCCAACGAAAAGTACGTGCCACTGCCAACATTCTAGCTATCCTTTATTTTATGCACTTTTATTTTAGTGCCTTTAAATTAACTCCTAAAGTTACAGAATTGCTCATTTGACTTCTCTAGATTTCTGGGTCAGGGCTGAGCATTCTACCAGACATTGATCCCTGCCCAACCAACATCGTGTGTGCAGGAATCGTTCATACTGCTAGTCAGCAGGTTGGCGTTCTCGCTCGAATAGAATCCAACGTAGGTTTTGCTACACCTTTGATCTGTGCCTCTTCTTTGTCTTACAGTCACTGCTAAATGTCGATTTTTATTGACAACTATTCGATAAATTGACTCAATAAACTCATTGAAAAATAAGCCCTCTAAAGAATCTACTTCTGCTTCCCTTTCCTGTTTCGTAACGTGAAATTGGGTTTTCACTTCTGAAAGTATTTTTTTGTTGGGAACGCTATGCAGCCTCATCAAAATCTTTATTTACCCCAGAACTTCCGCGTGACCGTCAGAAGCACTAAGGCATCGGTCTCCGACTGCATCTGTTCTATTCTGCTCACAGAGCTGAGATAAGTGCTGTCCTATCGCCGCAGTCCTGCTGACCGACACCCAGTGTGATGCAACAATCGCACCTCGCATTTTATAATGTCTAACATTCGTCAACGAAATAAAGCTGATGATTTTGGCTCAGCACGTCCGCTGCTAGCCTCTTCAATGCTCCCTTCCTTCCCTTCTGGCGCCCTTGCGACGACTCTCCTCGTGTGATGATTTAGCCGCTGTCAGTTGATCTCTTCCTACTGATTTTTCCCTCACTTTCCGTGCAAATACAAGAGCGTAGCACCCGCGCGCCACCTGTGTTGTCCTCCTCCCTGTGCGTGTCTGCATTCAGAAGGAAATTCCACTTCGGACGATTGCGGTCAATTTGTTATTTAAAGCAATCCAACGATCACTCCCCTCCCTCCCATTCCTGTTCGTGTTGTGATCGACCCTACCACAACTTTCCTAATCTAGAAAAATCTCTTCGCATCAATCTGCATTCCTTAGGCGAGTTGGTTGGGTTAAGGATTAACTCTAGATACATCCAAAACGATTTATCGTATTAAAATTGCTCTGGAATCGGTGTTTTGCGAAGAGGGAAAAACAAAATACTCGAAGCGATGATGAACACGGAGAGCGACTTTACTTCCCCCCCTAAGGTGTACTGACGAGTGTTCATATTCACAAACGCCACTGCAGTTCAGTCAGCAGAATCAAATCAGCAAGTTCTGAGCTATTTAATAATCACGATATCTACAGATATATAGAAGGCTGGGTACACGGCTACTGCTGTTGGGATCGCGCTATCATTTGTTGCAGCCGATTACGGAGAAACACTGAAACATCGATGTAGCGTTCCGCACAATTTTTGAGGCAATTGGCTCGTTTATCGTCCAGTTTTGCACCAGGAGTGCCAGTGTAGCAAAGGTCCCAGCAGCGACTAGTTAATTGAGAAACTTGGTTTTGGAATTCGGCCTGAGTCTGAAGCTGTTGAAGTGCCAACTTCATTTCAGCTTCACCTGCTATATTGGATGTTGATGACTGAAATGATGAGTCATCGCCAAAACTTGTGTTTGGGGACGAAGAATCGAATCTGTGACAATCAAAGATAGATTACATTCTTGGACATGAAAATTTTGGCGCGCCAATGAAACAATGTGGCTCAACACTACCACTAGGCGAAAGTGGGTGAAGCAATGTTTATAATCACTTCTAGAATGTCCGCCTGCACATGAAAAAGAATGAAAAATACTACCACTCTGGAATCTTTCAAGAGATTTTCCTAAAATACACTTGGAACAAGCGACACCCACCCGTAAGACATGACCACGCAGCCACCGGATTGCTAAGTGGCCCTCTTCTAATTCGCGGGTCTCGTTAAGTATTGTAAAAAAGTCAGTTTTCATCCTATGATTAGCAAACCTAAATATGCCTACTCGCTTTGAACCTCTATCGATTCCATTTCATTGTTTAAGCTCAAAATTTTTTTTGCTTAAAATATTTCAAAGTGAGTCTAACTGCAACTAAAGGGACTCAAGCGAAGTGCAATCCCCTAAATGCACACTTTGGGACTTTTATTTTTTCCTCTGCTCTTGATGATGTAATCGATTTGATTCACAAAACTCATGTTTACGGTTGTTTTCTTGTTTGACGAAATTCAATCACATCGGAGAGCAACTAGCCTACTTTCCATTAAATGAAAGCAGCAGCAGATTTTGTGGTTTTTTGGATGGTTGATTAATTTGCACTAGTGCAAAAGACTTCTTTTTTAGAAATTTTACTTTTGTAAATGCTTTTGATCATGGTTTCTTGTGAACGACACACAAGTCAGAACTGCCTCCATGGCACTGTTTTGAGGAAGTGCGGAATATTTTTAGCGAAGGTCCAATGTTTTTTCAATAAAGTTCTTTCAGACAGGCGAATGTTCAAGAAAACTTTTTGTATTTGTTAATACAACAGGAATGTTAGCAAGTTGAGGGTGCAAACTGAAAAAAAATTAATTGGTCTGTAAAAGCCCATATTTCTGCATAATCCATGTCGGTCAATAATTCTATAATAAGTTTTGGTGAATTTTGTTTGTATGATTCAGTCGGTTGCTGTGTCCCGGGCTATTCCTGAAGCCGTAGTAATGCAATGCCAGCTCGAAGGGAGGGCTGTTATAGTGTAGAGCTGTGCCATTGAGCGAAAGTGCAATCTGGGGTGGATGAATGCCTTGTATCCTTAAGCTTGGTTGCTTAGATCCTTTCAACAAAGGCAATCGGGATTATTTTATTCACGGTTAACATGCAAATATAAACCAGTCTCATGGTACACATGGGCTAGTTGTTTTTCCATGTATATTTCAGTCATCAGCAGATGCTATGATCTATCAACGCCTTGTTTGTAACGTGGAAGTAAACGTCGTAAACGTAGGCTCGTCGACTCTCGCAGTCTTTCTTTTTGTTGAGAGCGTAACTTATACAGAAGATATAGGACAATTCACCTTTCAGAAATGCTATTCATTACATTCTGGCGTTGGGTTGATGTGACAGGTCACTTGGTAACATCAATATGAGGTGACAATTTTGACCTTGGTAGTGGTAAATCTGATAGTTTGCTTTTTGGGTCTATCGTTCTTGATGATGATCCATAATTTGGGAGTTTCTCCGACTTGTTTTTGGGTGTGACCCTTTTTGGCGACGTCGAACCTAGATAGGCAATGCAATAATGCAAAGGAGCTTCAGGTAGAACAGGACAAGTTTCCAACAGTCTGGTGAGATGTTTTTTACTTCTATTCGATTGAAAATGTTTTCCCGTATACTCCAATTGACACTTCTGCATAGATTGAATCTTTTCCCTCAAGATTTGTCTCAAATTCCTCAGCGTTTGACTATCATCCTAATTAAGGTGAATTCTTGGCTAACATCACACATCGTCTACGTCCAAAAAACTACGTTATGTCGGAATTCCGATCAGGTGGGCAATGGCTGTTGTCTCTTGACATTGTCCTCTTTTTTGTATACTGCCATCCTGGCATAAAACAGAAAGTTCACTTTTGCGTATACACAGTGGAACGATTGAATGCTGTCGTCATTGAGGATGGAGTCGACCTTGCAGTCAACCATCGCTAACTTGATAAGTACCATTTGTCCGCATTAATCTGTCTGGAGCATTTATTGCCAACTTTTCAACAATCAAACGACTAAGGGTGAGACGTAAATCTAAAAATAAGTGGCACTTTGTCTCAAATGCTCAAAAGAGAAAAGCGAGGTAGTAACCCCTTGCCTTTTGTGATTAAACGGGTTTACCCATCAAACATATTTCGTGTAGTGCATCTGAACAAGTCAAGCTTTCATCCAAACTCATTATTTTAGCGTATAAGTTCGATAAAAAACGCTATGATTTATTTACTTAAGCTTTGGACATGCAGAATCTCCTGTTGTCTGAAGTCCCAAGATTGGTACAACCAAGGAACACCATTCAATTCAACAGTTGAGCTCGCGAATGGAATGTGCAGGTAGTGGACTCTCCCATAATTACATAAAATATCCATACAGCATTTCTGAACTAATAATAAGGACCTAGATTGTACTTGTATTTGTGCTAAACATTATACATTACAAACATAGAGCATAAGGTGAAACCATGAAGTATAAAAGACAATGAGCTCGTAGAGCTTAGTGGAGAAGCAAAACAAAAAAATGGAATGTCAGTGCCGCAGGTTCTATATTGTCTCAATAAATTCTGCGTAAATTGAAGGGCCCTGTCTGCCTGGATTATGGTGCCTGGCCCCCTCAAACTTCTCAGACGGTGGAAAGTAGTGACAATCTTCATAGTCATAGTTGCTGCTAACGATACTTTCACTCGAGCTACCTGAAGTAGCGTCGGTGAGACTCAATGATGACTCATAGTTGAGATCGTAGTCAGCAGCATTTTCCTCCTCATCGTCATACAAAATATAGGGGATGTCTGGAAGAAGTTGTGAAGCGGCCTCTATTTTCGGTGATTCAATGCACGTACAGTCATCCTTACACCCCAAACCCACCAGTATTGGGGTCTGTAAGTCGACAAGCTGTGGCTCCGGCAAAGGTACTGGACTTCGACATGCACCTCTGCTGTCACTTTCTAATCCGAATGATTGAGAGGACTTCGTCAGAGGTGAAGGAGAGGTAACAAGCGGTGACCGAAGGGAGGCTATTGAAGATTCACGAAGAGGGTCAGGAAGGACTGGTACCACCGAAGGAGAAACTGCATTTTGTTCTGGCTTCCGCCCATCAACATCAATCGTTGTGGTTACAGGAGTGAAGGAGACCTTTTGAAGACTCTCCTTGGCGCCACTTGCTTCGGGAGTGGGTGTCACTACACTCAACTTTACCCCGTAGATGTTCTTTATGTTTTCGTACCCCATAGAGGAGTGCTTCATGTCACGAGAGCGCCTTGTGGCGGTTCGAGACGGGACGCTGTTCACTGGAAGATATGACATCGCTACAGAGGAGGAGTCTTCTCGAGCATCGATAGAGCTGCTCATCGAGCTGTGACGATTGCTACTGCCCGTAGTGCCACCAGAACCCCCATATATTCCCACTTGCGAGCGTACTGAGGATTTACAGCCCGTATCAATTTCTGTATCCTCTTCGTCGTCTTCAGCAATCACCTCATCATCATCATCGTCTTCATCATCTTCATCCTCCTCTCTTAGATGACCGCTAAATTCGCTGCGGCTATTGGAGGAACGACTTAGCCATAGGCTGCTATGTTGGCTGCCGCGTTTAGTGCTCGATTTTCGTCCACGTCGACGCGAGCCACCTCTGTGACTGTAGGAGTTTCGGAGAAGCGATCTTTGTGTCATCTGCTTGCCGAAGTCGCTGGAGCTACTCGGAAGGCATTGATTGCGTTTCAACACGAAGAGGAGCAAAAAGCCGAGCATAAGAGCAAACACGACCCCCAGTATGCCTCCGATGAGGGCAGAGAGGTGCCAGTTCTGCGTGGTCGCCTGGGTACAACGCACCTCGTAGGCGTAGTTGTCCGGAGAGACGGGAGTTGAGGGCTGTCGTACATGCCAGTTTAAGGGAGAGCGGTTGGTAGTTGTCAGGGTGGATGTTGTGGGTGCAGGTGTTAAGCCGAATTTCGTTGATTGCAACCGGTGGTGGACACGTAGACAGATAAAGTAGGTAGTTTCAGGACGTAGGTTTTGCAGTGTGAAAGAAGTAATTGGCTGAGTTATTATTTCTGTTCTCTCAAAACCCTCGTCCAGTGGACTGTAGTAGAATATCTAGCAAACACGATTAAGGAGCATTAAATAAAATCCAAAAAACCTAAAGTATTTTAAATTAATAAGAGTAATTCCTTCATTACATTACCTTTATTGAGAAGGTTAACATGAACTAAAAATTGACGTTTGGAAGTTTCCTTCATCAAGACATTATTTCCACCCTTGTGGTCACGCAATGTGTTTTTCTCCAAGCGTCATTTAAATACCGCACTTCACCAAAGTAGCTAAGGACAAACTCAGTGTTACAAACTGGGGTTGGATATTTACCTTGCATCTTTTTGTCTTTGCTGAACGAATGCTTAATGGCAAGTTTGAGGGCTGTAATTTCAGTTATTCCAAAGCGAATGAATGTATTTGACCATTGAGATCTTTCCTCTATAGCCTCCTACTGCTTTAACTCGCCACTATCCGGTGTGCTCCTCAAGAGGGAGCATCTTGCTTCTAATCTGCAATGCCACCTTTTTTTGGATTTTAACGCATTTGACCCTCTAAACATTTATAGTAAATATCTTTGTGGTATAACAATCACTTTAATCAAAACTAATGGCAAATCACAAAATTGGTTCAATTTTTTTAACCGAAGGTAATTTGCATATATTTTGCATTCAACTATGCGGATCCTTTAGCCATGGTGGTTCAGTTTCCTATTTGGTGGCATAGCATTCCACCCATGCTCGCACCCTCCGGTCCGACTGTGGGTATGTGATCCACCTTCCATACTAGCACGTCCTACACCATCTTCGGAAATGTCTCAAGTCCTATATGTGTGGCAGCAGCAAGCAAACCTCAAGCAAAAGGGCAACTATCCGGATAATTTTAAAGGCTTAGCGAACCCTGACTTCAAAGAAGGAAGGAAAGAAGGTGTCTGCTGCAAAAGGTTGATTTGGTGAGAATTTACAACAAAAGGGTTGTTGAAGCCACATTTACTTTGGTGGTCATCTAACCTCGCGTCTGCAAAAAGGCAATTAACATCTGAAGTGAAAATACAAGTGAACTGTGTAAACGTTCATAATGAAGCCACCCACGGTACTCATATGTGGGGATTTGAATCACGTGAATAAATTTTACCCCAGCAGCAGAATGGAACCGGGATAAATGGTTGAGCAGCATTGAACTGACAAAGAGACAAGTAGGCCTCTTTAAAATGTCTTCTTAAAAGGCTATTGATACATAAAATTTACTCATCGTAGGCTCTTGTCCATACTTGAGCAACGAATTCCGCCAAAGTAGTTCACAGAGGAGACACAAATCTTAACGCAATGGAATCGACGAGAGGCATCACTCATGTTGAGATTAAACATGTTTTAGTTTCTGTAGAAATTTATTTACTTCCACTCCTGGGTTATGGGTTGGCTGTTTATGTACCTACTGTGCAGTGGTAACCAAGTTGGAATAATGGACAGGGGGAACGCAGAAGGAGACGCTCAAATGCAGCTATGCACTCAGCTATGCAAAACGTTCAGTCTCCAAGAGTTTAGTTCCCAGAATGGTAACACCTCATTCTCCTTCTTCGCGTGACCTCTAACCCCTCTGTAATTTAATACTTCATCTTCGATACTGATCCGCCATGTGACGTCTTCGGAGATGGCTCGTAGTGCTATACACCTGGAGCAAGAGAATATTATGTTTGAATTTATGAAATGCATTAGCGCTTAAGTCGTTAACACACCCAGTTGTTTTAGAGGCCTGCAGTTTTATTCCTGCAATAGCTTAGTCTTAAAAAACGGCGTTTAATTGGAAGGCCCCCCCACTGACTCATTAGCGCATCGGCATGCCAATTGCCATCTTTTTGTACACTTTAGTGTCAACCCGCCGTTGAATGGTCTACAATCAGCTTGAAAGCGCCCTTCCTTATACACCTTACTTTGGGAGCTTCATGCGCTTCCTACGGGGGCTGGTCGTAGGTGCTTTCACTCCTGGTAATTAATGGCTGGGAGAAAGGAACAAGATCTCGCACGTAATTACACTGTTTCATCAGTTGAATGATTTAACTACTAAATTATATTTCTACTCCTTAACAAACAGTGTTACCTAATGCACATTTCCAGTTTAAAATATGAATAAAGTTGTCGTACGGCTTTTGCGTGAGAGACCGGCTACAGTCTACGCAATTTAGTTTCAAAGTGAAGCAATCCTCTCTCCAGTTCTGTGCATTTAAATAAGCTTCAAAACAGCAACGCTGCTCTGAGACTGTGAACACTACAATTGGGGTTGACAGATATTCTCAAAACGTCCTCCCCGATCTGATAAGAGGATTTGTCTGTAATTATCGAATCAACTTCAGGCGGGATCGCACAGACTGGTCTGCGTAGCTCACCTCTTAAAACGTGCAAAGCATTTACATATGAGTGGGTTTACCATACACTTTGCTTTATAAAAACAATATTGTACAGGTGAATTTCGCACTGAGCATTGGACTGCAAGCCATTTCCTTTTGTTTTGAAAGATTACCTGAATAATTCATGAGCAACGTAGATTCGCTTCACCCTCTTTTCCTGCTCGGTTTTTGTGACCGACTACTTTGCAGAGGATAACAGAGTTTCAACCTCATTTACTTCCATTCCCAAAGAATGAAAATAAACTAATTTACCGCCACTGTCAGATTATACAAAACCCAAGTCCTCTTTCTGTTTATGCACCGAAACAATTGGCATTAATTTGGCCTAACGTATTCAATGAGTTTAAGTGTTCATTAACGTTCCAAAATTTATCCAAACACTGAAGGGTCTGTGTGAAAATTTCACGTATATCTGGAAAATGAATGCGTGGAAAAAAGTTGGAGGAACAAGTAGATGAATGCACTCATGCACGGATTGAAGCAGAACATGTCGGTCGCGTTGCTTAGACATTCATTCAAGTCAACCCTCAAGGGACTGCCCCCAGGCCAGGCTGGAGCTAAAGAGCTAGCAGACATAACCACCTATTCCACCGTCGTTGTGGTCGCCCTAACAGTCATGCCCATGCGTCACCCCTAGGCACGCCCGGCTCCGGGACTCTGGACGAGGTTATGAGGGTGAGGAGCGGATGGATCTTCGCAATGGGTAAATTTATGTAGTGAAATAGTTTTAACATCAGGCTTGATGGGTACAGAATAAATTTGTCAGAAATCACTCTACGCAATTGTAGCTTCTAATACACCTTTGCATTGCAACTTTCAAGCTAACTTTCGGTAGGTCAATGCCAAATTAGTTTTTTGTTTATTTAGTAGTCATGAGTAAGTTGAAAAACGCAGCATGCCCATCGCAAGTAAATTCTACATTGATTCATTCGCCTCAAACTTTGACGCCTTACTTTGAGTCGTGCAACAAAGAGCCCCTCATTTACAGCACAAATCGTACCATTCAAAAAAAGGCATTGATACTTGTCTGTCTTACTGGAGTCTGGAAGCAATGACCCTAGTCAATTTTCAGCTTACGCAGACAACATCTGAATGAACAGGTAATCCCACTCCTATTTATCTCAGCATCATGAAGTTATTCAAAAAAACTACACACGGAAGGAAAAGTAATTCCCAATGTTTGGGATTTTGAAGGTATTTATGCTTACTCAAAACCCATTATCTCCAGCCTCTGACTATCTTCAGTAATAATGATGCTTTTTTTGGATGAAGCGCTCTATTTGCTTGCAAATCATCTTTCAATTAGCTGGCAAGCATTAGATCCACGTCTTATGTGGCCTAATAAGACAGCGAGAAGAGGAAGGAGAAGAAAGCAGCGTGTACTAGGAAGTGGATTTAAGAAAGGCATATGAGACGGTTGGTAGTTACATTTGCAAATTGTTACAGAAGGTAAGGCGCGAACGCATAAGCAGGGGCTGATAAAGTTGTCAATAGTAGTGGTGCTGATGGCAGATTATCACTGTGGGAACTCTAGCAAATGACTCAAGACTTTGCGAAAATTCAAAACACAAATGTTCACAACTGTAAACCCTCTTAAGTTCACTTGAATTAGGTGCGTAGGTGAAAAAGAAGCCTTTTATAGCACCGCTAATTCGGTAATAAGTATATTTTATCAGCTAAAGTGGCAGTGTTTGCAGACATCAGAATCCTCCTATTGCCCATTGTACTATGTTATTTCTATTTTGGAAATCTTATTTGTTATTCAAGAGCTGCCATGACTAATACGGGTATCGAGTGAGTAGAGCAGAAAACATATCCACACACCACACACAGGTTACGCTTTTCATGTATACCGCTTTACAAAGTATGTAATAAAATAAAAGGATTTACAGTTTCAAGGAATGGAAAAGGATCTATCAAACGTGAGGCACTCTTGTAGATCCTCTCAATGTGAAGGTGACAGTGACTATAAGGTGTGACAATGGAGGTAACTTACGCTTGCCTTTTCAAAGTAATGGAGGTCGACACCATAGTTCCAAGTCCATTTGGCGATTAGACTGCGCCCATCCGACCATGGCGAAGTAACGAAGAAGTTATCCAACATTTGTCCACGAACACCTCGGGAACCTTGTTTCTGTGATTGGTTGCAAAATGGTGCTGCTTAAAATGCTGCATCTTCGCGAAGGGCAAAGGTGCCTGTGCTTGTGGGTTCTAAGGGAGCTCTCTGGTCTTAAGTCGCCCAAAACTTCGAATAGTAAATTTGCTCCTAAGTGATCGAGAAAGTGCGTTGCATATTGCATTATCTAGTTCCTTGTTCGCATATATACCAACTGCTTTTCGTTATGTTAATTTTTTGATGACTTTATTGTCCCGGAACAATAAAAGCTTCTCTGTTGAGTCTAATTTTTTCGTATTTCCCTGTTCAATGCAGAATTTATTTCATGTAGTTTGAACCAAGACTTTACCTGGGAATTTATTTCCACGGAACTTTAGGTTATGAAGAGTTAGACGCACATTTGCAGGGCGGATGATTTGTAAACTAATAGGAAAATTTTCATAATCCAAAAACAGTTCATAACTTTTCCAAAATATTTTCCACTTACTTCAAACAAGCTAAAAACACCGACGAAGCTTAACAACTGGCAGTGGTCATAAAAGCACGTAGGTTTGCTTAATTATACTAATTATCCCCGCTATTTATAAGTTCTATTTATTCTCCAAATTGCTATGCCAATGCTAATTATTTATAGGGCATTATGCATTGCGTGACCGTTTATACATATGCCCTTCTTGGCCGTTGCACAAATCCAACCTCCTCTGTGCAGCGTGCCCAGCATTCACGCTCAAAAGATGTCCAGTCCTCCCCAGATGATGGACGAGTAGGCAAGTGTAAAAGTGCATAAAAAATGAATTTGAAGCGCTCATCACCGAGCCATGGTCCAATCTTGTCACAAACTCTCTATTACTTCTTTATTGTGTGCTACTACTAGAATGAGGGAGTCCGTGCATTGCTGATCAGTGTGTACAGATGAGTGACAATGGGTCACGAATCACTTCTGACAGTAGACACATCATTCGCATATCACTTGTGATCGCATGCGGTCGTGAAGTCTGTGCAATCCACGCCTGAGACAAGGATTTCTCGCTCCCGCCATACGGCTCGATTAATAATAGCACATTACTATATAAACCTTGAATCGGTATATTTGCTGTAATATCTGAATTATGATCCAATGCACCAATCTAAGAAATTCAAGTAGATACATTGGAAACATGAAGTCGATTTTAAAGGGATACAAAAACCCTAGAAACGTCGTAATATATCAAAGTGGGTGATCTACAAAACAAAAGATTGTTTAATCATTTACACTTGCATTATTTTTACGCACAAGGCTTTAATGTACAGATAATTTTGAGTATTTTTACATTAAAGACTTAGATAATTCAATCTCACTCGACTGATAAAGTAGGTATCTTTTATTCATATTAAGGCTTTTTAAAGTTCCGTGTTAATTTACAGTTATTAGTTCTAGTACTTGCCATTTCCATCATCTTGGGTTTGTGTTAATGGACCCAGAGATTCTATTTGTTGCGGGTTGAGAGAGTCGTAAAGGCTGCAGGACTGTGTAAAACTATCACGTGATCAAAATGGGTTCCATCACGATTCATTTAGCGCTGTCATTCCATATTGATACGTATGGAACTAAGCTTTCAATTTCCAATCACATCATGCCGAGTGTGGAAATCAAAGCGAGTGCACTTTTAAACGATGCTTCCTTCAAGGCGAAACAAGGCAGGCTTCACTGTACAATTTAAATCTGCAATTTTTTGAACTGGTTAAGCTCAATGCTTTCTCTTCCTGTTGGCAAGCGTACGCATTCAAGCGAGCAGGAAAAGGCATGCCTACATGCTGTAAGAGGAAAGTGGAGTTGACGAAGTTGTTCCCCAATCTGTGAATTTGCAATAATTCTGGGGCATTATTGTTTCGAGTGATCCCTACTATAACTGCTGGTGCAGAGGTGCACCAATTAATTTTAGCACTTTCATTTCAGGTCCAATTTACTACGCAACCTACCAACCACAGGTTAATTGGTATGTTTTCGGCTGCACACTTACTCTACCAGTTGAGGCATCGCATTGCAAATACCGGGACAGCAGTAAGGGAATTAATTGCCTCTTCTTTTTTTTCCAATGTGTGTGTAATTTTTATGTTTCTGTTAAGTGCTTACCACAACGGATACCTTTCGACTCTCCTCTAGCCTCTTGATGATCTACGTTTGGCCTTTGCCAAACATTGGAAACTGTTGTTTTTCTTTTATTTTACTCAATCACTTTTTAACCCACTTTTAAAAGCATTTTATGCAGTGGAAAACTTGCCATTTAATTAAGTTTTATAACGTTCATCCTCTACTACTGCCTTTGCTCAGGTGGAATAAAGGATCCATCATTGTGTTTATTAAACCAAAGCCTAAGCGCACGTATGAATGCAATTCCTTCCTTCGAAGACTTTAGAAAAAGAGTCGAGGGGGGTGGATTTATTTTTGTGAAGCAAACGCATTTCAACTCATCCACTACCAGTAAATCGTTGACACAGAGGCATATGGGACTGTGTTTACGGCCCAACTTTATTATCAAATAGATAGTGGGGTTTTTGATATTGTATTCTCAAAGTGGGACTAGGTCAAAGAACTTAAAATTATATTTCCCATATCTTAGTCAAAAAGTTTAATAGATCAGCAAAACATCGAGACCTTAATGTCAAATGCCTTCATCGCCGTCCTTGACCTCCATGTCAGTCAATTCATTTCAGAGCAATTTCTTAAAGTCAGTCATTTACCCTGTTGTGCAGGTCGTAGGCCAGAGAGAATTCCATCACACAATCAGCGAAAAAATAGGAATTTCACGGTATCTAAGCCAAGTTGTTATCTGAAGAGCTATGTTATTTGCATTGTAACTTGATTATGGATGGAGTATGAAGGGGTTTTACCTCGACCATACGATCTGTTGTAATTGCTTACGCGCCCTTATTGAAAGGGAACTGAAATTCCTTCAAAAGTTTTAGTACCAGATTCTGTTTTCCTTTTGCCCGCATGCTTCGAATCAATCCCGTTGGGGCTTGCATCTTAGAGGGTTTTCTACGGTTTCTATTCTACCCTCTTTGATTACCTACGCATGGATTTATGCTATGTTGACGAAACGAGACGTCGCCTTGTAATTCGTCGGTCTCTGAGCCTTCTCAAGATAATTACTTTTACCAAGTCTTTAAATAAATTTTATTTGGGGCAAGGTCCCTCAGTAATGAAGCTTATTTTATTTTAGCCGTAATTTGTAAGAAGTCGCCGGACACTTTGATCCGTCTATCCGACTGTCTCCAATGCACGGCTTCAACAATCGCTCAAATAAGCTCTACAAGTGCCAAACTATCGTCCAGCAGCCTGCTTTCTCGTCGTCGTATGCTAAGTGCGGCTCAATTGTTCGGTTCCAGATATGAAAATACCGGTTAATGATTGACTTTAAAATCTCGCCATAATCGTCTCTAGGACTGTACAAGACACCTTTTGTTCTAAACAAAGTCTTCGGGTCTTTCAATTCTTGAAATATGCAGCAAAAATACACTCTGTTACTCTCTAAGATTTTTAGGCATAAAATTCCATTTTGGTTTCCTGGGTATATTTGATGGGGCAGTAAGCACCCTGTTAGCTATATTGTGATAAATGCACAGTCACTATTGTTAAACACGTGCTTGCAACTCCGTGGGGTGGTACGCAAATAATGCATCACTAAATTTGGGCATAAAGACAATCATTATCTACACAGGTATGTTGTCTCAACTCACACGCAATTGCGGCAGTCGATATGAGTTATTCCATAGAGGGGCTGAGGGGAAGAAAGTACCTTCGTGGATGGAGTTGAGCCTCTTCGTTCGTTCCCCGCGTGCCATGGCGTCGGCGCTTTGTGGCCGTGAGGGGAGGCACACGCACACACGTCCACGCACACACCTCCACATTCGTGTGCGTACAGTTCAATGGAGGCGACCAACGCCCTCAGCCCATTGGCCTAATCATGACAGTACGGCGGGCTGTCCAATGGGCGGGCAATGATCCGCCATCGTCCACAGCACGGCTGCTTATTTTGCGCCCAAGTGCTCGCAGAGAGAAACGCGTTTGCAGGCACACGATTTCGCCGTTTGCTTTAGACTTGGACCAAAAAATGCTGCCAGGTGGCTGATATGCACAAAACGATTAGACTACGAGACCACAGAATAGCCAAACCAAACAGGTTCCGTCTCACCATTATGGGACGATTTACCTTGTTGATTAAACACATGAGGTCGCTTCTTGTAAAGCATTCCCAAACATCCTGAAAGTAGCACGAAATATTTTAGTATACATGGGATTTTTAGGTATTTAAAAGCTAAGATGTTTTTAAGAAAATAGTTTTATGCCACAGGCATTTTAAATTCTCATGCAGAACTGAAGCCTGTATTTTTGCAGTTTTAACATGACATCAAGGATGTTCCAAAGCCCACAAATTCGATGCACTTTGTCATTTCATGCAACGTTGGTTTTCGTCGAGATACATCTCTTTAATTGGGGAGATTTGTAAGCTCCACTGCCTTGTTAATGAAAGATCGCACGTCATGTGGTATGAGAACAGTTAATCGCTGATTCGCCCTCTTCCCTCCCTTCTCCCAACCCTACTTCATTAACGCTAGGCTGGATATATTTTTCCTACTTCGAAATTTTTTCATCACCAGCGACGCTGGAAAGCTAAAAGAAGTTGGCGCTATAAAATCACTTAAATTGTGCTCAAATTTTTAGAGAAGTTTAGCATTGTAGAAAATTTGTAGGTATTTCTAGTTCTCTACATATCGTATAAAGGTGATGGAGCGAAAGTGAACTAGGATTATGCTTTTACACACTGCTCTACCAGTTGGGGTTTCGCAAGCAGAGCTAATGCATAATTTCCTCGGGACAGCGTCACTGCACCGGTTAGTTGTTGTGCTACTTCAAAACAACTATTAGTAATCTGGACTCTATGCGTTGTCGGTACGTGCAGCTAGCGGGAGAAAAAGTAGCCCTTGAATTCATTGCTAACAGTAGAAAAGTGGGTGACCACCTGTTGATCGCCCATTCTTCCATATGAGAATTGTCATATGCATATAACTAAATTAATGATAAACCTTCTCTACAATGCTCTGTCACTAATCCACGCTCACTCGTTTGATAACATGATTCGCTTTTAGTATTTTTCCGCTGGCCAAACCTACTTATCTGTCCCAACTTTGCAAACAAGATTGTCACAGATGATACAAAATCGGTTGCATTTACTTAATTCAGTCAAAGTCCTGTAGCCCAAGGATGCGATCTTTTGCATAACTTCGAAGAGCTGTTTTACAGACCAGTTTTCAGCCCGCCTTGAAAAGTAGAAAGGCTAATGAGCCTACGTAGAAATAGAGGAAGTTGCGAATCTCATGCGTTACATAGCTAAAAGAAAGAAGATAGCGTTAGTTTTTCGCTTCTATACATACAACTAATGCTTGCAATAATAAGGACGGCTTTTTCTGGAAATATAGCAAAACAATTGTAGGTTTCAGCCTACAAATCCAAGAAGTTCATTCAACATTACTGATGTTTGGTGTTCAGCTTTTTTATGGATTTTTCCTAATCTATTCTAGCGATGCGCAACAGCATAGTAAGTTGGGTGACAAGGCACTCACCTGCCAAAATTGCGGCCTACAACGCAGTGCCACGTTGGACCATAGCGTCGGTCGAACTCCTTCTTGATGTGTGAGGCAATGTCCTTCTCGATGGTGTACTTTTCTAGTGCAGCTCCGGCTAACTCAATGGCCAGGCTTTGCATCGACTCGTCCATGTCGCTATTCCGCACCACGGCCCTCTCGCCAGCCACATTTCGCGACATTATGGCCGTCTACCTTCTCTTCTACCTGTCTCACACATTGTTATATGTATATATATATATGTGCCTATGTACGCAACAGTAGCCTGGCCTCGTTGCCTCCTACATATTGTTGTCCATTTGCAAATGAGATGCGGAATAGATTATCATATCTGCCATCAAGACACAGCGTGACAATGTTTCCCGATGGTCGGTAAGACCCCGAAGCTTGTAGCAAATTTATTCATTTAGTTTTTAAACAGTTCCAAAGGAACTGCAAAATAACAAGTCAAGGTATTAATAATTTTGTCAATTTGATTTCTTAAAGGAAATTAGTTGTTCATTTTTCTTAACTCCAAAATGATACATCATCAAAATTCTGAAATGGCGTAATTTCATTTTGTAACTTTTAGCTTTGTTCAAGAAATTTCAATCTGCATTGAATGAGTTAAAGTAGACCTTCCAAAGTGGCGTAGTAATGAAATGATATGAGTAGTTCGGTAAAGTCCCCGTAAATTGGGAATTTTCTAAACATAACAGCTTATGCTACCCTCTGGCAATTGCATTCAAAGTAAGAAGTATAGATACAAATGTGACTCTAACAAGAAAGTTGTAGGCAAGGTACTGTACCCTCTCCGTTATTAACTTTAAGCTCTCCAGTCCTGTTTCATGAACTCAACTTCTTTATGAAAACTGTTAAATTACTGAATTGTGGAGCGAGACTCCTCGGTCTCCGCTTCCCGATTCCTAGCGTTCCTAGACAAGCCCGGTTGGTTTGCTTTGGACATCTTTAGTAAAGACGACAAGATGTATAGGGAAAATACAATATTCAAGAAGGAGGGGAGCCGCAGACACTAGGTAAGGGAGAGGGCGATCCAGTTACAAGGTTCGAATTTCCTGCTTGCCTCCTCCCTGAAAGCCCATTCAAACAACATAAGTATTACAGAATACTTATAAAAGATAGGTAGACGAAGGCGGTTATAGATGTCTCATACAAAGCCTCAAGTACACAACTTTTGCATGCGATTTCGGAACTTCTCATCAGGCTCTAATTTCAATAAATTTTGTTGCAGCTGCTCCTCCATTCTCAAGATTTTCTTTAAAGAAATTGTTTGTTGTAGTACCTTTGTAAGGATTTTGTTTTCGGGAGTACATTGTGAAAATAAAGATGCAAACAGAATTCTGTTCGGTAGGTAGTGTCATATTCTGGTATATATATCAACACAACTGTCGTCGAAACTCATATGATTACTTTTTTTGCAAATAGGGCGCTGTCTCTTGTCGTTGGCGCATAGAACCTATTCGTCATAGTTCTTACTACCGAAAGCACGAGTGGCACAAATCACTGGTTATAGGTTGTAAGTGAGACTTTAGGGCACCGCTAGGCGAACGACGAATGTGCAGAGTCGGCTGCTAAAGCATCGGTAGAGTTGAATAAAAGCTTTCGACTTATTTGTCAAATATAGTCCTATTTTGCTGCGGGGGCTTTTACGTGGTCTCCCAAAGTTTATTATTACTACAAAATATGCCTATCTTTATTCATTTACGGCTAAATATGTCGTTTTTCTGGTTGAATTATGTAAAACTTTGATGCTTTGCACTTTGCTAAAATTTCGTCAAGCTGCTGTGAAGTACCGGCAATATGAGTTGGCATTAGCTAAGGTTTGGTCTCAAATTGCTGGGGTGACTGCGTGACTGTGGATTGTTGGAATGAAAGTTCACGCATTGTGCATTTAGTGAAGCATTAAGAGGTGGAAGTTCTACCTGGTGACAAATTTCGTGTGCTTTAAAACATTATTCGCTACACGTAGTGGAGGTAACAGCATGAAACATTTTCAAATCGAATTCAAATTTTTTGACGCAAGAAAGTAACGGGAAAATTTATTAAGCCATTGGTTTAATTTTAATGGATTTAAGGGCCTTGGATCAGCAACTAAACTCTCAATTCTGGCGCATTTGCAAATTACATCACTTGCTCTGTAATGTCTTGTGATCACTTCAGGTGGACTGGGGTACATGACGATTAGACATTTCTGTGGAACAATTACTTGGAAGATAATCTCCAAAATCAGCGTAAGTATTGGTACGGACATTGTACAAGAGCTCCGCTATC
Source organism: Echinococcus granulosus (assembly GCF_000524195.1). NCBI lineage: Eukaryota > Metazoa > Platyhelminthes > Cestoda > Cyclophyllidea > Taeniidae > Echinococcus > Echinococcus granulosus. The sequence goes on from NW_020170437.1 coordinate 149,735, forward strand.
TGCGAAACAAAGGCGACTATCACAACCTTATCTCCTCGCCAGCGAAAATGATTCGCCGCTGCAAACATTAGACGGTTCGCATTCGAGGCTCACAGGGCTGCAGTCACGCGCAGGGTGTGCTAGGTTTCTTAAAGAAAAGTGGCCATTTTCGCGAAGCCTTGATGTGCAGTCCGTAAGACACTGATCAACACTAGCATGCACCGTTTAGTGGCACTTGTCGCATAGGACTTTCAATTAGAAGTCGCATCGCCACTTGTTATCTAGCTCATTCATGTAGTGAAATAGAGTCTAGAAAATGGGTCCGTCATAGGTTCTTTTCAGCACGCATTAACATTTACCGCTTCATATTACGGAACAAGTCGCTCTAACTCAAAATATTACCTGAGAATACACGTTCAGTCCTATTTTTCGTATCAGATAATCAAAGGAAAGATTAATGTATGCATTATTAAACCAAAAATGTCTTGAAAATACAAATGTAGTAACCTGATTGACTATTAAATACCTAAGGAAAGCCGTGATGAATGGGAAAGCGAATGATAGAATCAATTTGCTTCTACATAGCAATCAAAAACAGAAAGCCATTTTTTTAATCGCGGTCTCTTCAGTCTTGAGGCCTGCATTTTCGTTCTGGCGATAATGTCGGAATGCTAAGCCAATAGTTTCTTATTTTTTCCATAGTACTTGCAGCTTTGGGACTGTCTTGGCTGTTGCAAGAGAATTTGATGTGCAAGAACAATAGTCTCAAATACTGTGAGTGTCCTAACTTCTGGAAACTTACAGCAGAAAAGTCATGGAAGCCAGGGCCATTTTGACAACTGACTCAATTGCTTGCTCTGTAAGAGGCCGAATAAAAACAGACTCGATTTCCACCAAGGCTACCTCCTAGGCACTCACGCAGAGCTGAGCCCAGCAAGTAAAATAACACGGATTAAATACTTGGTGGCACTAAGACGAATTGCTACGGAGGGTAGTTGGACAGCTTCAGCTACGTGAAGCTGGCTCAAATATCGCCCATCATTAAATAGCTGATTTCGGGTGGATATCCTTACTAATAGCAATTGACATACGAAGTACATGTGGAGTTACTTGGAAGCCTTTTGGGACGGAACTATCGTATCAGTTATGTTAGGACCGTGGACATTCTACACTAGGAAGCTTCGCAAAATCGAGTCAGATATACTGTAGGGCTGCTAGGTTTGTGAAACATCCTTTTCAAGAATTATAGTGAAGACGGGTATTTGCATGGGTTATTAACTTCATTTTTGCCCTCACCTCACAGTAACCACGAGGTGCGACAGCATGTGTGTTGTGCTAACTG
>NW_020170437.1:151155-218209 GCF_000524195.1 Echinococcus granulosus
ATCGTATTACACTAACATTACCTGATTATTGTTCAAATAAGTATTAATGGACTGATTATTGTTTACTTCGCAGTTCAGTCATTGTTCAGCTAATTCTCAATTGTCTAGTGCTAAAAATTTTCCCCTGTTTGATTGGATGATTAAAAGTAAATAGCCCACCTGCTCACATAACTTCTGTTCCGCCGTTCCGCAGTGATTGCAATTTTGCTCGTGTGCTTTTTGTTTAAATGTAAAGCAGTTGGTTTGTATTTATATCTTACCATTATATATTTGGCGTCTTTTTATGGGTAAAACAACGTATGACTGTAGGGTAGTGTTATACCGGCATGCGTTTTGGCGTGAAAGACTGTACCGTGGCTGTTTGTTTACGAATTATTTAGCATAACTGATTTTTCCCACTCTTTAAAACGTTGAGATACTCATTCCGTTATTAGATGCTCGTTTTTTGAGTCCTGCTTTGATGACTTGGTCGGTGAAAGGACACGTGGCCTAACAGGCCGGATTTTGATAAATGTTCCCCCACTAATAGTCAAATTTGCGGTTCGTGTATCTATCCATATTTTATTTTAATTAAAGGCAACTTAGAGATGGCAGGCTTAGATATCTAAACCACTCTATCACGTTGGGGACCCTCTGCAGTAGGTGAATTTCTCCCGATGTGTGCTTGGTTTATTCTTCTCTTCGATTAATTATTGCTACCTAATTCGATATTAAAATGATTGGGATTCATGAACGGCACCTTCACAACTTCATTGGCTTTGTTCCATGGCTCATCAGGCTCTTTTTTACGACTGGACATCATGATGGACATTTTAAAATATTTGTAGCGTTTTGGTCTTTTTGGAATTCCACTGTGGTCTGAAAAAATTGGCGTATTTTTATTTAAGTAAATTTCAAATCAATTCTTTGTTCTTAGGAGTGGCAATTGGTATAGTGATTTGCTACTCGAGGACTTTGAGGATCTGTTGCCGTCAGGCGAGATGTCGGGTAAGCTTCATTCTGTAGTTCCGAAGTCATGTACTATTTTAGAAACTGAACCCTATGTGAGAAATGCGGCTGTTGAAATAGCAGTTGACTCAGACACCTCAAGTGACGTGGTTATCGTGGAAGAGCTCAGTCAAGTCTCTAATTCGAGAATTGATCGCGTTCTTCGACCTCGTACATCACTTAATGCCTTCCACCTCCGATGTTTCTCACCGCCGCCATCCACTTCCAAAGTGTACCGTAGTAGAAAGGTTTGTTCGCTTCTTATATCTCTTGGATTGCGATTTTTATGTGTTTTCCATTTCCTTATGGTTTGCTTGACTAGCCGAGTGGTCGTCGCAGTGGTTCCAAGAAGCCCCCTACCTCTCCGCCCGTCAAACCCGTTAGTCGCTCATTAGCAATACCCAATCTTTTTTCAAACCAAGAAGCTCCTTCTACTCATGATCTAATTGATTTTACTGCCAACGTTGGAGCCGCCCTCTCCGCCTCCAACAAAATTACCCCATTCCCTCGTCTTATCACGAAAAGGCGACGGCAGCCAACTGTATTTGTGCGATCTCATAAGCGCAAGCATCCGGCAAACTTTTCTGCTACTAATACTGTTGAAACGGTGGTCAGAAATGTTATGCAAAGTAGTCACGCGGTTTTTAGTCGGCTACAGTCCAAATCCAGCAAATTAGCTCTGGACCGGTCAGCTGATTTTCTTCTAAAACATCCCTTTTTATACCCTTGGGAACATGACGAAGATAGGATGAATGGAGGTCAATGGCGTGAACGACGTGCTTATTATCACGTAAGCTTTTCGGTTTGTTAGGTTTCATTGTCTATCTTCTAAACCTCGGCGTTATCCACCGCCGAAAGAGTATCAGATCACAGTGTATTATTCGTACAAGTTTATACCTTTATTAATAGTGTTTCTGATAACTTTGGTTTCTGCATGAAGTTTTGCCGGTGATACAAGTTCTCCGTTCTCTCTTCGCAAGTGCATGTTTTGTTTTTCGCTTTAAGGCCATGCTTAGGAGTCGTGGGGAGTGTGCTGGTTATGCAGTAATTAGCTCGGATGCAGAAAACTCGCCACCAATTACGCGTCCAGGAAAACGAAAACTCAAGGTTCCTCAACGCGGCATCTCATCTGATGAAAACAGCAGTTCGAAACGATCACGCTCAGCATTTGAACCATGTCTTCTTGGATACCGATGGCCCTCAACCAAGCCACCGAATGCATCACCGGAAAAACTGATTTTCTGGCGTTAAAATACCCACTTTGCATTTAATTCCCGAATATTTTTATATGTATTTTTTATTGCTAATATAGATGGTCTATATGTATATATATTTATTCTTGTTTTGATTTCTGCATTTGAGATAATGTGTAATCTTTTCAGGTATACGTTTTTTTCTACAGATGACACTTGATCAGCAGTTGGTGTGGTGGACGCTCGCGTTCTTCGTTGTAGCAGCGTCAGCCGAAGCAAACGATGGGGATTACGTGTGGATGACAGACCCTCAGACTCATGAGCGATATCAGGTCCTTCGATCTTCTTACGATCGAGATAAGGCCTTCTTCTTGGGGGAATCCACCCTCTCCGACCGATTTTCACATGCATACCTCGATGCTCTGGCTAATCAGTGCAATGCTGTGACAGGTCCTCCAAGTGTCTTTGAGTTCCTCAATCATACCTCGATCGCTGTTGCTGAATTCTGTCTCAACCCAGAAATCTACCCCTATTCCTTCGAGATTTATCTGCGTCTCTTCGAAACCATCCGATGGGGGCCTTATACGATAGCCGCACTGGTAGCAGTTTTGTTCACGGTTGCACGTTACCTCTGTACAAAATTATTCCTCAAGGTAATTATCTACCAAGTGTCTTTGAATTGATTAAACCTCTTCTATCGCGATAATATTTGCTCGAACTAAGCTAGGGCTTGGCACGCGTACTCTTTATAATCCTTACCACATCATGGAATCTTGTATTCCATCCCCTTTTATTGTTCTCGTTAAATGGCTGCTACGATGAACTGAGTAAATCGCCCCGAAATTGCTTTTAAAGTAATTTTACTCCTTCTGACTATTTTTTAAGATTTCTTATCTTAAAGGATTACCTCAGTGTTGTCATCTGTATACATTTGTGCTAATTTCATTCCCGATATACGAAACACTCAGTGAGGATTCCCATGCACGTGCATTCACTTTGTGCATTTAATATTTCAGACAAAAGTAGGTCGACGATTTACTACCGAACACTCTCAGAAGAAAGCAATGACGCCGTTGTGGAATACGATTTCGTATACCTTCCTCTTTTCTGTGGAGACAGGCACTTTGCTAAATTGTGGATACAATGATTTTGTCTATCCGCTATGCATATTCAAGGACATTCATTTCAAACGTAAGTTAGGTATCTTATTTGACAAAATGACAAAGAATATTGTCAAAAATAAGGTTGAGTAACCTCGTTATAGTCCGAGGAAGGTTGGTATGCAGTTTGAATGACTAGTCTCTCACAGTTGGCATTTATAAGGGCACCTCCACTTCGTGTTTCTGGTGTATTTATTGCTAGTATCTTGTGTCTAAGTTGAATGCGGGTTGATCTATTTGGTCAACTGTTGTGGTAAGTGCAGTTGAAACATTGCCTACTGTTTGTCGTCTTAAATAAACGCTTTTTCACAGACTTCTCGTTGTCAGTACCTTTACCTTTTATAAAGATTTAGATACTTGTTACTACTGCTCAATAATGGGTTGATAGATGTCAAAACCATGTTACAATGTGAAACGATATGCTGTATCTAGATCATGTTGCGGTCTGGGTTGAAGTTTCCGTGCACCATGTGCGTTTGAACACCCAACGGTGTATTTTTTGGCAATTTATGACGTGCACGTCAGGCCAGCCTTTTGTTTGAGCTATCTCATGCAGCATACCGTGCTAAATTATGCGTTGTACCTAGTTGTGTCGTGCCTTTGTTCAGACGTGCTAGCAAACTTATAAACTGGACGACCGCAGAGTAGACAGACGCGAGGCGTCATCACTCATTGTCAATGTGCACACGTGTTCACCATTCTCATGTAACGTGTACCAATATTTGTTTGCTTATTTTAAGTAAATTTCAGGTCACCGCCCCCTATATTACTATTTGGAAGCGCAATCAACTCAGGTGACCTTCTGAGAAAAGGCAATGGCGTTATCAATTTAAGTTCACTTTATAAGCGCATTCTCATAATAAACCACTTTGTTCGTCTATCTGTTTATCGGAGCGCTTCTGTTCATTACATACTAAACAGGACAACCCGTATGCCATTTCATGCTAGCTCATTTCAATGCTTCATGGTCTTACGACAACTCTACATGCATTAAGGTCTCTTGCCTCCCATAAAATGTGATAGATCGTTTAGTTCTTGAGTGTCTTCATATGACCTTTGTTCTCCGATCGTCTCCAGTCGACAAGTGTATTCTATGCTTGTAGACTACTTCCTTGGAATGTGTTAAAGCAGCTGTGGTGATTCACACACAATCTAATTACGCATGCTTTTGAGACCGTTATTTTGTCGGTCCTTCTCCATAGCCGTATCACTCTGAGTCATGATTTCATTTTATCATTCAATTTTGCAAACGTTGGTGGACTTTTTGTTTCGGACCAATTTCAATCCTACAAATTCCCTTCACACGTGGTATCGGTGTGCAAACTCGCTACTTGAGCGGATAGTATGGACTCTGTCGGATAATCACTCGAAGTACTTTACTACACCTAGCGTAGCCTTGTGACCTACGGTTTATATCCTATTTGAATGTAAGTAGACGCCAGTACTTTCTATCTGAAGACGGATTACGCTCTATCTTCCCTCCGTAGGGAGATATTGCGAAACTAGAAGCTATTCACTTACCTCGTTGGTAGTGTTACGATTGCGTTGCACCGTTTGTACTCACGTTGTAGGTTGCATGTCTGTGTTTTGAAGTGGACTTGGCGTCAACTAATGACCTGTTTTTACTGATGAGTGCACAATTCCAAACATAGGTGATTTTGCTAAGAGGTTGTTAGTTCGATGCTCTTCGATGAGAATAGGATCGCTGTTGTTTTTAATTATTTCTCATAGTGGTTTCAGTCAATAAAAAATATGGATTTGTTTATTTGCAGAAAATCCTGCTTGTGATTGCTGATCGAAGCAAACTAACTTCTAGTAGCTTAAATGCACTTACTGTTTAGGGCAAAATCTGGCAAGTATCAGTTAGGCAGGCTTTAATTTGTCCCGAATGGGTATTGTGCATGGATCCCCTACATTATCGTTCTTCAAAAAAGCTTCAACTCTTAACTCAGAATGCCCCTTGATGGGATATTCCTTTTTCATTTTGTTATGTTACTTGATAACTTCCGAATAGTCTATCATCGTATCGTTCTAATCGTATTTCAGTCTTCCATCCATACCATACGAATTGCATGGCAAGTAATTCTTCTGGTATTCTTGGTAATAGGGCATAATTTTGATTACATATCCTTGTTATGGTAGGGAAGAGTCCACTAAAGTGGCTATATGAACCAAATTTGCGAGAACGTTTTTCGTGCTTGAGGACCCATTCTGTCTCCCATTTTAAAGCATTGGGTTTAGGTAGTCAGAGTTACGAAAACAATACGTTTGTGGAATGAGCGCCTATTCAACAATGCCAACGTGTTGAGTGAAGCCATGACAACGACGCCTTTAAAATGACAATAAAATAAGGTCATCGTCAGTGATGTTTGAGTTTCGTTGCTTGAGTTGTGTTTATGCCTTTGCGACTTGAAGGGAATGATCTTTTTGAATTGTTCGTTGTTTTTCTTCAAATATTCGTTTCATTTCTTTTCTAATTTCTTTTACTAAGACTGGGACTTGCCTTATGGTAATTATTGCAAGAACATTGCTCTTTTGCCTTAGTTTTGTTCCAAATTCGCGATCAAGTATCCTCGTCTAATTTGTTGAATTGTGTTGCATTAAGGTCGTGAAACTCAGGTCGTTTTCCAAATGCTACTTGTCTTTTTAAATTCTTATATGCAAACGCTATCTCAGTTTTGACTCCCTGGTTACTCAATCCTAGGATCTGAAAGAACATTTTTTGTGGATTGATCCAAAAATTTGTGCTAATATAATGCGATTTAATGTCTTGCATTAGCCCACCGAGTTTATCGCTGTGCATATGCCACACTTTCGTCAGTAGAATGCGATTTTTGTGGTGTATGATCTCGCAAAATGGGTGTGGTCATTTTCATATTGTTAGTTCTAAACTTCGTAACAAGTAGATTTGATGAGTATTAACATTTGAAGAATAACACTTTCGCGTGACTCGTTTTTTTTTGTGGATAACGATAGTTTTGTACTACTTTGTTGGGCAATTCACAACAAGTATTGAAGCAACTTTATTGATGGCTCATTACTCGTTCTTCAATTTCTAAATTGGTATTTTTATCGTATCTGTTTTATATTTTAAATGAAAGAGCTTTTTATGCAATGGAGTACCTTGTCTCTCATTTGAATATGCTTCACACGTTAACTTCGAATGTACTCATCAATTTTATGCTTTTTGAAACATCTTTCACTAAATATATGGCAAAATGTCTTCGAGGGCAGCGCTTTTTCTTAATAAATTCTAAATATGAGTTCATTGAGTGTTTCTTTTGACACTTTTATGTGACAGCAGAGGTTCCTGTTAGTGGAATTGATGTCTGTTTGATGGCATAAGCTAACGAGTCTCACACTGCTCCATCTCTCTCAATAGCTGGTTACTTTGATGACCCTATACCGTGGCAATACCGTTGGTTGTATATGTTTCAAATCGGCTTCTACGCCCACTCATTTTACGCTGCCTTGCGGCTCGACGTCAGGCGAAAGGACACGTCTGTGCTACTTATTCACCACGTCCTCACAATTGCCCTCCTCTCCTTCTCCTTCTTCGCCAAGTAAGCCTCTTCCCCCTTCTGCCTTTTTGGAACGATTGGCTACTCGTTCAACCATTCCGTGATCTCCATTTTGTCTTCAACCCATAATCTTCGCAAATCACTCTGGTTTTTAAGAATATCAACTAGGTTTTAGCTTCAAGCGTTATCCCTTTGCAATCCCCCAAACTGACCACTTTAGCACTTCTGAGGTGCTTGTGGCTTAAATGTAGGGTACGTGTGATCTTACGCTCAGTTAGCACGGTACTTTGATTCAGAGGGTCAGGCCATTTTCGTGGTCTTGTGATTTATGTGAGAGTATCTTCTGCATTGCGGTCCTCTTTGCACTACATTAAATGTTGTTAATGTTGTGCTTTGATATTTTGATAGCAATGGGTTAGCCACTACCTTTGTTCACTAAGTGACCTCTTGAATCCGGATACTTGATTATCGGTTGAACCGTGTGTACATCAAAAACGTTGTTTGTGTGCTCCGTGCTAATGCATCTTTATTAACTGGTTTGGTCCAACTTTATTCTGATAGGTGAGAAACCGCGTTTTTATCTCAAGCCGACTCGACGACCACGCTCAACTCGGGCCATACTTTCCTGTAAGAGACAGATAAGTAGATAGTGTGGCCCTCCCTGTGTAGTGCTAGTTGTGGGTTTTTGATGTAAACCCGGAGCGCACGCTTGATTAGACTTGCGCGTATGCTTGTATTTGCCGATTGGTGTGGGAGTAGTTTAATTCTCCAAGTGCATGCTATCACTTCTGCTCGTGTGTGTCCTTGTCGAGTTTCTCGCAGACTTGGTAGAAGCCTGCCAAATAGATAACCAACATGCTTCAAATTGACGTTAATGATGTAAATATCGTGTGGAATGCATGATAGGGCTTGTGCTGCTCACTGCGCTATTACCATTACTGTTATTCTCCCACTTTATCACTCTGGAATTAGAGGTATTTGCTTAACAGAACGGCTTACCCTTTAATGACGACTACTAGCACTACCACTTTCTGGGTTACATCAGTTCATGTTTTGCGAGTCAGTGGAATTTTGGATCGGTGGTTTTTTTTCGATTAAAGCTTTTCCCCGTGATGTTGACTCTCCATGCGTTCCTCTCAGTTCATACTAACGAAACGATAGCTGGCGTATCAGATCTGCTACTTGGTCATCTCTTAATTTTGTAGATGAGGTCACCTTTAAGAAGGGTCATTTCCAGATTACATCAGGCTCCATGTTTATTAGTTTTTCTCGTGAGGAACTTCAGATAGGTAACGTATATTCGAATATGGTAAAACAGCAACAGAAGCCCTATGCCATGCACCTTTTGTATTATGGTTTAATTCGTTAACTAAATTGAAAAAATTATTCCAATTCCAATGCCTCAAGATGAAAAGAAAGTGGTTTTGATTTAACGGAGTCCAAAAGCTCTCAGTCTATTTGAAGGTTTTGTGTTCTGTTTGCATTTGGCGCACAAGTTCTTCTGCTGGGGAAAATTGTTGTCGAGATTGCCTGTGTAGTTACTGTGGCAATTTTGTTATTGTGTCGCTCCCTTAACACCTTGTAGATCTAGTCATTCAAAGCTGCCTATTTTTCTTTGCTTGAGTGCACTTCCGAAAAGTTACTCAGTTTGCTCTCCTGGGCGCACAGCTTTCCGTGAAAAGCCGGCTATTCTTGTGTTTGTTTTGGAATTGTAGGGTACAACGTCATAGATTTATTGTTTTTCACTGATTTATTCTTCGTTCAATTATTGACACAATGCGCAATCACTTTATTGACTCCAAAAATTTTTTAGAACATGATTTTTTGAGCTATTTTTGAAAGTAGAGATGTGCGCTTTGACGAAGTCTTCACAGCTTGTAAGTGCTAGGTATAGTAGCGTTTCGTGATCGTAACTCAAAAAACAAAACTGTTTTGTGTATTTTGTGTGGGTTTAACCACTTTATTATTTAGTACAAAGCTGGTTACTCAATTCCAATGTTTTGATTGTTTAGATGCTAAATCCATTGCTCCCATCGCCTGACGTCCTTTCCCTTTAGCAAAATTGCCTGATTATGTGGTAATAATGCTGCTGCCATAAAACATGCTTCCTCTGTTGAGAGCTGCTCTGAAGGCATAGGGCTTAGCGAATATGAAGGAGTCAAAGCTTTATCATGCTTAAAATCTTTTTTTGTAGGTTTCATAGAGTGGGACTCCTGGTTCTCTTCTTACACGACATATCGGATGTGATTTTGGAGTTGGGCAAATTTTTTATCGCCGTACGCTCAAAGTATCCTGAATACGCCAATAGGTTGGAACATATCGCCAACTGCCTTTTCGCTGCCTTTGTCCTCACCTGGTGAGTTGTTGGTCCCTGTAGTGACCGTTTTTGGATTACTTCCATCAGCCTTTGTGGCTCACAATAACTCTATCGTACTCTCCGATGATAATGGGATTGTTGCACTTGTTTGGCCCTCCAAGGTCTCGATCTTGAAACTTATGCTGTGAATAGGTTTTCTCATTGGTTTAGTTGTCAATTGATTCGTGTGTATTTGATGAGTGTGTGAACTCATTAGTTAGCCTGGAATGGCTTTCTTTTATTTCCTTACCCCTACTGTGCCCCAAATTCTATGACCATCCCCACTCTATTCTCATGTGTGACTGTGCTGATTGTACTTGTAAATGTGGGCTTTCGCGACTGTTGCGAAAGCTGCTGCTTGCCTTTGAGTGGATTGTTTGTCACCACTTGTTGTAATGCTTAATGATGTTCCTGCGCGCTTATCACACCCTTGCACTCATTTTTATGTTCAAATTGTAGACCAAAAACTTTAGCAAATCTTCTATAACTTTGGTTTTTTATTTGGCATGACTTAAATGTTTTTTTTTTTTTTAAATTGACTTCAGTTTTTTTGCTTATGGCTGAAGACGGCTTTCATCACTTTGAATATGACGTCTACTAAAATCATTTAATTGGCAAGGGCGAGAACTCTTAATGCACATTCCTCGATGTTGTGTAGTAGGGGGAGCAGCTGTGCCTACTTTTAAAGCTTTTACCTCCCGGCTCTATAAGCGCTTATGTCTGCGTTCTGTCGGTTTTTTTCGTCATTACTAAGTAAACTGACCTGAACCCTTGTATCTCGTGTCGCTTCTCCCACCTTCCTTTTAGGAACCCTCTGAGTGAAATGGTTTTCGTGCCCTAATCACGTGACATTTCTAAAGATTATTTTTTATTGTCCTGCCTTAATCATTAAATCACCTCAATCGCATTCACCTTGGAGCCCCGAGTGTGTCTATGTTTCTTCAAATCGTTGAACTCGAAATACTATTCTAATTCTCACTATTTCCCCAAGGTGCACGTGATCGGCTTTTCTTTTTTAAACCAAATTTTACGCCTGCTCTACGATTATTTTGCGTACGTCAGCAATCTTTGCCAATGAAATTCATCATCTATCAATGCGACAAGAGCAAACAACACTGGTGATGCACTACCTACGCGTAATATTTAGTCACTTCTGGGTGTTAAGATGAAGTTGCTTCGTGTACTAATGTTTCCGTGCCCCCACCTTTGTTCTCGTTGAGCAACACACCAAAAATATCGTAAATAACGTCATAGTGGCTAGTGCATTGGATTGGGAAGTAACGCATGCCACTTATTATACCCATTTAAAGATGCGGTTACCTTTATCTCGACAGTTGTCGCAGTACCTGTGCTAGCTGATCATAGATGAGTCAACCTAGAGCGGGGGTATTGATGCTCGGTCCTTACAAAAGCCATGACCGGATTGATCATGTTTGCACAGTTTCCAACAGTGGAATAACACTAAGTAGTAATGATACTTCCTTAGGGGAGAAAACGACGTAATGAATCACTTTGAATATAGAAAATTGCCACCTTACTTTACTTCTGTTAGTACTAAATTGCACGAAGCTTAAAAAGCAGCATATTTTCGAAATGGTTTTCAGCTCATGAACTCACATCTGCATTCCCCATGGTGCCAAGCAAGTCAGACATTAGGCAGTAGTGTACGGTGAAATCCTCTTCCACCCTTTTCATCCCTTTGTCCTAATCAAAGTACTTATTTTTATAATGAATTTTAACCCAAGAAGTGTAAGATATTGTTTCTTCATTTTTTACCTTGTGCCAAGATACTCCATATTTTATCGGGTGTTACAAATTGTCCTTTCATTGACATTCTCATAGGTTCTATCTCCGAATCTACTTATTTCCCACAAAAGTGATATATGGCACCACCTGGGGAGTATATCTCACCCACTTGGATCGCGAAGCCTATTTCTTCCTTTTCTTTAACACCATGCTCACCACCCTCTATCTCTTACACATCTACTGGTCCTACGTAAGTTTAGCCCCTTGAAAACTTTAATTTGGTGGTGACCACAGCCTCACATTCTAAAGCAAAAAAATAGTGGCCTATTGGTAGAAATTCGACCTAACTACTTTTAACATTTGGATCCTCAACATTCACTGCGCAAGTGGTCCCACCATCGCTTCGCTCAGAATGCTCGTTTTCTTTTAGCTTATTTGCCATTTTCACGATTATATTCCCCTATATGACTTAGCAAGCCTGTCATCACTTATAGCGAGGGGTATACCATCCTGTGTCATAGCCTCGGTTTTATCTAGGATTTAGCAAATGTTGCATAGACGTGGCTAGAGGTGGCTAAATAGCGCGCTGAAATTCTACTGAGCTTAATGGTTACATATTACACCTAACCCCTGAGTCATAGGCGATTAAGACATTGAAATGCGCGTTTGTGGTTCATTACTGAGTTTTATCGCTAACCCTTTTCTCCCTCAGTTTATCGTTGTGATGCTGTGTAAAATAGCGATAGGCAGAATGCCAAAAATAGAAGACGAAAGGGACTTCGACTCCGACACCTCCAGCAACGGTGTCTGCAAACCGGCTATAGCAAACGGTGCACGGAAAAAAGAAAAGCTGCCATAGGCACGGTGATATCCCCCTTCTTTGCCAATTTAACCCCCGAATGCATCTAGACCGTCCATGTGTGATTAGCCAGTGTGCCAGCTAAACGGTAGAGTTCGGCGCATTGTGTGATCCCCAGCCTCTCATGTTTTTTCCCTTCCATATGCGTCCCTCCTCCCGTTTTATTGGCCACCGCACATGCGCACACCTGCACCTACACACACTCAGGCAGACGCGAAACAACCAACGATTTTGGCTTTTTTAACGCACCCAGCACTTTTTGCCTCCTCCCCGACCTCCCTACTAGTACTTTGCCTGAACGCAGCTATCGAAAGAGCACGACTTATTTTTATTTGCAATTCTGTAATGAAAAATTCGCTGCCATTGTTGCCGCGAATAGTTTAAGAGGCTTGTATCAAATTGTGCTTTGTGCCCTATTTAGAAAGGAACGAAAGTGCTCATATTCTGGTGTTTCCGATGTGTTTGGCCTGGGAGACCATGCTATGATTACCATCTCAACACAAAAGTTACACTCACCTTGGGATTCGTGCGGGATCGCCGATATTTGAAGCCTGTAGGTTCAAGTGCATGAGATGGTTGCGCCAAAATCTCACTTTGATCCCAGGCAAATTTGTAGCGCCTCCAGTCTAGCGCATATTACGTTCCCCTTTAGCATAGCCAAAAAGCACCTCTAGTCAGTTTTCCGAGGATTGGCTTAATGCATTGGAGTCTATACTCCACGCCTGTACATCGATGCGAACCAGTGGTCTGAGCCATGTGTATATATCCGACGCTAATTTAGTCTCTGCACCATCACAACAGGCGATAACATTTTTCCTGTAAGTTACCCATTTAGATGAGAGCAGCAGTTCACGGTAAGTACTCGTCAGGGTAGCCACTCACATTTATCAGTGTTGATTTTCGCCCAGACAAGAGCCAAGGTGAGGTAAACTCAAGCGTACTTTATGAGGTTTACAAGACATCAAACTAACTATAAAACATTACGCTCATGGGACGAATAATGACGGACACCCGAGTATGGATTATAGCAACGTCCAACTGTCAGGCTTGTGTGGACACTTGCCATGAAATGGAAGCGCCTAGACTTTTTAGTGATTTTTCTCGATATTAAAAATGACACCACACAGCGAATGGTCAGTAAAAGCTTGGGAACCTTTCAAAAAAATCACATGCTCGGTGAAGCGCTTCAATTAAGTAAATGCAAACCAGCACGAAGTTGCTCAAGCGCATCAATTCGCATGTGCTATAATTCCTAAGGGTCACGCAACTGACTCCTTTTAAGGAAGTCAAAAACAGGTGAGAGAATCCCCAGACCAAAGGAATTGCATTAGTCCCGTGTCGTATATTCGGTAGTGCTTTTGGCATTAATAATACAATTCTCCCATGACGGAGACGACCAATTGAGTCTGTGTTGGTACACTGTACGAAAGACTGGCAAAGGCGCGAGTTGCCCCTGTAGTAAAGCATCAAGTAGAAAGGTGTAGCTGCGGTTGTCTGAGGTCTCAGGGTCTGAATGAATACATCAAGGTCAACAACTTAAAAAGAATATGCATGAATGTTAAGCTTAGGGCGAAAATAAACAGGTGCTAACGATCTCCGGTTCACCTATCGTCGGACGGACGATCAAAGAGAATTGAGCAGGTAAGAATGTGTTTGTAAAAAAAGCAGGGGAGAAACTTTTCGCGGTTTTTTGGGCTGCTAGGAGGACTCCATCAGACGACGAATGAAGCTGGTGACTCTCACGTAGACTTCATCTTGTTGATTCCTTGGTTTGCAGATGTCAGTGTGGTTGGTATCAACGAGAACTACTTCCGAAAACTCAGTATCTAAAATAATTTACAATGCGATAGGGGAAATCACTTCTGCGAGACGATTATCGAGGATACCTATCACGAATACTGCAAATGCTTGGAATTGCAAATAAAAGGACCTGAGATGTCAATTTCGGAGTTGCGAACGTTACATTGTGCAAACGAGTTTAATGTCGTAAAATTGGTAAAACATGATCCATTCAGTATGGGGACATTTTTAAAACGAGGACTTACGTGGCGCCATATCGAATACGAATCACTTAAACGTAAGATGGCAATTTAGGGTGTCTAAATGATGGATCATGATACAAATAATTGCAACTGAGTACAATAGAGCTGTAAAGATTCAAACACCAGTTAAAGTACTCTAGAAATACCACAGGAATTCTGCGACTTAGAAAGTCAAGTAATTAGATGGTGAGAAAGAGTCAGATTTGTAAATTAGGCGGGAACTCGAGTCCCGTTTGCACAGGATGTGTACATACTTTCTCTCGCCAGCCCAAGTACCTACGCATCCAGAACGGAGATCTGTGAGTGCAAATGAGACTACGTGAAGAGGCAAAGCGAGGGGAGGCGAGACGTGGCTTGGCCACTTCTCTGCCGCTAAGCCCATCCTCCCAGCAAGCATAACGAAGTGCAGTGGGGGCAGCAATTTAGCACTGTGGATGACCATAATCGGGACCAAGTGAACAGTGTCATAGCATTAGATGAGACCGTTGGAAAAGAGTAGCCCGATGTTGCATTTGAGTTCATCCCATAAAAATTGGATTGCGTAAATGGCATTTGCCTAAAGTTGGCACTTTAGGCAAATGCTTAAATGAAGGGAACACTAAAGTACGTGCTATCCCTGCACAAATAATGGAGAAGAAGCAGGTCTCACTTATAATTCCATAGCAAAAAGCATAGGTATTACATTTACACAACACACGCTACTACAGTTAAGCTTGAAATTTTATTTCTAATTTGCACCTTATAAGTTATGAGGATGTCAGCTAACCCCACGAGAGGGGGTTGAATTAGTCAGCGGCAAAGCTTTAGAGGGTCAGTTGTTTCATATATTCGAAAAACTAGAAATGAAGGCCATGGGTTGTGTTTTGAAAACAAAGTAGTAAAGCTTTATTCTGATGGTGTTCTACAGACAATGGACACGCATCATGGCCGAAAACACTCTAAATATGACGCAAATCCATCTATGTTATGCATTCGATTTCGATACAGAATATGCAAACGGTTGAGAGTGATTTAATCGAGTACTCCTAACAGAGAAGCAGGTGGAATAAAAAGGAAGACGATTTGGAACCTATATTCGGTCCCTGAGAATATACAAATGCGGCCCTGTAAGAGAGGTGGAAACGATGGACCACATCAGGAGGCTTGAATGATGGCTAATAAATGGGAAGGATTTCATAGTGATAGATGAGCTTTGGTTGTCAGAGTCATAAGTTTGGTTTTGCCACTTTTTAAATGCCTCAATTCGCTGCTTATTCGCAAGATAGAAAGAAGTATTAGTAACTAATAATCCTTGAAAAATTCGGGAGTAGAGGACTTCATCGACTGCTCACTCAGCGATGGCTTGGCAACGAACCCTCAATTACTAGTGGGTGTCAATGGAAGGCTCAACTTCTTGACAAAAATTGTTTAATTTTATATTCACGTACACTAATAAGACAAGGTTGGTGATTCAATTTCCTTAATCAGTTTGCAGACACCTTTAACCGAAAGTCTTGAGAAAGCATTTGACTTACCTTGAGGTTCGGGCTGAACGAGGTGCACAGAATACCATCGGTTGATAACTGTCTCCCGGTCTTCGACCAGATTGAGCACTTGCAGCGGACAGTTGGATGCCCACTCCAGGAACCAGTTGTGCAGACTTATTATCGACGCGTTGTCTGTCAAAATGCCAACGCAATAATTTAACCAAGTAATGTGCTTGGACATCGTCGAAAATAATCTAATCTAGTCCGAGTGAAGATAGGCATTCAATTAAAAATAATTTTAATGAGTTAAATCAAAAAAATATCACAATGTTAAACTTCACAGAGTATTTCGGGCATGGTACGATGAATATATACACGATAGGTTCAAATGTTAAACGATCAGATTGTTTCAAATAATTCCTAGTTCACAGTAAGACGTATTGTCGAAATAACTTCAATTATGTGAGAACTAGATTACTCACATCTTAAATGTAGGGCTTCTTAATCAAATCCATTTATGCCAAATCTCAAAATGTATGGATTTTCAGCAGAGCTGGTTAAAATAAACGCTAGATCACCTAGGCATCCAAAAATGCTATTATTTAACAATTCGCAATGACATTGAAGTGTGCCGTTAAGTTTAAATGTGATTAGCAGGCTGATATGTAGTTCGAGAAGGGATTGATCTCAGGCACACACACCTTGACGCCATGTGCACGCACACAACTGAAGCACCACATCCGCATTAACAAACCGCATCTGACCAAGTGAACATTGAGTTGCTCATCATACTACCAAAGTTGTATATCAAACCACCTTTTCAAGATTCTAAAGCAAAATGAACTTGGTAATGCAATGACATTTCTATA
Organism: Echinococcus granulosus; assembly: GCF_000524195.1. Taxonomy (NCBI): domain Eukaryota; kingdom Metazoa; phylum Platyhelminthes; class Cestoda; order Cyclophyllidea; family Taeniidae; genus Echinococcus; species Echinococcus granulosus. The sequence continues at coordinate 167,355 of NW_020170437.1, forward strand.
AACTGCCTCTCTGTTTTCAAAGGCTAGTCAACGTGGTATTTTGTTCCCAATGCATATTAACCAAATTTAAACGAATTTATGGAAGGCACCTGTGCAAACAGCAGTACTAATTGGCAGTGAACACGACTAGCTTTAAGTACTACTCTACAATAAGGCATCCAATGCTCCATTTCATAAATTCCATTATTTCCATAAGACGCACCGTTGATAAAGAAAGGGAGGATCAAAAAGGAGTGAACTAACTTTGCTGTAGCTGTTTTGCCTCTGGTGTGAGCGTGAAAACCATGGGGAAGTGGTAGAGAAACATCATCGACTGGTTGCCTCGATGGGGGACGGAGAGGAAGATGATACCTTTGGTTTGGTGTGCCACAGCAGTGGGCACTTCCATATCGACTGCGGAGTCCATCGCAATCGTGGCAACGTTCACCCTACCACCGAAACCACAATCTAATAAGGCGGTGTCCGAGGAGGCAGGGTCAACGTATTCATTGGCATGCAGATTCTGGGCGACGGATACTGCAAAATCCGTTGTGTGGAGGAGGGAATCCGAGGATTCCTCGTAATGCGACAGTACGGTGGCGGAAGACTCGGGGATCCAGGTAGCAGAGAGCTTCAGCACCTCTTTAGTGAGTATGCCTTTGGATTGGTAAAAAAGTGGAGCTTTGAAACCTAGTGCCTTGGGAAAAACCTAAATGACTGCATTATTTATTGACTTACCACCGGCAGAGTGCGCAACCCAGACGATTGGACGCCGACCGACACCGGCCAGTAAAAGTTGCTGTAAAATGTCACGAGCCCTTTCATCAATCCGACGCCTAAAAATAAGTGAACGATGGTGACTGTTCTGGGGTGGAAAAGTAATTAGCAGGTCTATGAAGAGGAACATGAAGTCGAATAGGTACCATAAAACAAGGAAACAAGCTCAAAAAAGAAAACTGAGAGATCCAAATTGACAAATTTTAAATGAAAGAATTAAAATGTATGCAAAGGTCTACCACGGCGGAGTAAATCTACCCACAAGCTAGCATATTTGCCTGTACTACCTTAAATCACTTGCTACAATTCCTCCTGCTAAGTGTGTGAATGGATTGGCAAACCCGTATAATCTTTAGATTAAATTTGAGTACTATTACTGTGACAATGACAGGTCATAAAACAATATTCAGGATTTGAGATCGTCTAGCCCGAAACATCTATTAAGATAAAAGTTGCATCATATTTAGAGAACGACAAAACATTGACAACTTCTTTGTGGTTGGATCTATGTAATGAAAAAAACATTGGAAGTTGGGATGATTGGCCCTTGATAGCATACAACACATCAAAGAATGTTTATAAATTCACCAAAAAATAAAGCATTTTCTTCCCTCAAATTTTATCAACATGTGCTTCATGCTGTACTTTGGAATTACAGCATTCACCAACTACACTTTAAAGTGGTAAAAAGCCCTATAAACTTTCACTTCATTTTTCGTATAAAATGTCTTTACCTACTGTCATTCCTCCCCCAATGCCTTCAAATGCTTGACGTCGCCATAGCTATGCAAAAAACTGTTAACAATTATATTTCCCAATCCTTGAATGTTTTCTGAGCCTCGAGTGCTTAAGTTTTATGTTTGCGATGGAGAATCAGACCAAACACGAGTTAGATCTTCAATAGAAGACGCCAGTAATCTAATACCTACAGATTGTGGTCGACATCCAGGCATGTACCTGACCGTAAAGAAACATATGGTTGTGAATCCAGGCATCAGAATCAGAGGGTGTTGATTTGATTAATCTAAATTTGTAAGTACAGGCTTAAAGCATATAAATAGGTTAACAAAACATACTTGGTCTTTTCCGCGGGACAAATGGGGTTCCAGACAAAAGGCCGTAAATTTGCATTGATACCCAGAATACGAGCTTCAGGGAACTCCTCGCTTAGCCAAGCCTTAATGAACACAAGGGAATAAATCCCACCGCAAACGCCGACAGCCAGATCAAAAGTTTGAAATGGTGATTAAGTACAATCGGTAATACATGTTGATAGATTCGGTGGAAACCCATAAAAGATCACTCCATCAAACAGGAATAATTCAATGCTTTAACATCACACAAAGCGGCACACATTTTTGTACAAATTCGTGATACAAAATCAGGAAATAGTAAAGGAGACGCCCAGCTTAATGAATTAAAAGAGGGTAGTACATTTATTCGACGCATTTCAGCGCCACTATCATCCATCATCCTATAAGGACAACGTCCGTTTACGCACTTTCTTCAAAGCATGCTTTCTCAGCTTTTCGTTAATGGTTTGTTGACTTTTTAACTTGAGATTTAGTCAAGCTTTGCTGTACGAAGTTAATCATGTATTAAGTTTTACCAAGAGCTAAGCTTTTCTTAAAAGAATGCTATCTATTTAGATAATGTAACATTAGTTCTCCCTTTATTACTGGTCTTTCATAAAGCGCTATGCAGAAGTAATGTTAATTCGTCCCTAATATAAACTACCACCCTATGAATTAATTTTCTAAATCTGAGTCTCTAAATTACTTCAATTAATTTCTCTTTTTATCAATGAATGTCGAATGACGCTTAAATTTATGTAGTAAGGCCGTACCCTCTTACTGGGGTCACTTTTTCCTACTGACCAAAATTCACCTACATAACCTGCCGAAATGCAGAGCATACCTGGGGCCAGCACCTAATTTGGCCAGGGAAGGAGGGAGACAATTTGTCAATGTCGCTGCTCGAATCATCGCCGCTTTCCGTAAGACTTTCCTCGCTCCCGGCGTTACAGGAGTCGCGTTGACGCCAGGTGTGGAACACACTACCTAGCATCCCGTTGACAAAAATTATGTCGATTTTGGGTGGTGGTGACCCCGGGCCGTCACTAATTGCGGAGAGAGTTTGAAAATTATATATATTCCCTAATTTGCATTGCTGATAAAAGATTCACACGTAGTCACACCGGCAAGCATTTAATTCCCCAGTAGTCGTGGATGAAATAAATACAAAATGATTGTGAATTAACCTAGTAAGCAGTCAATGAAGCACTGCTTTCGAAAAAAGCAGAAACTCTCACAATCATATTAGATCAATTTAATATCTATTCAAGCGTATTAGTTAAACAGGCAATATTCCTATATAGACAATCCCTCCTACAATCTGATTTACAATAAGGATCAAATACAGTCAGTAATACTCTAATTTAGAGAAAACCAATCTAGAGGTCCCAATCTGTAGTTATCGTTTAGGTTACTTAAATGCATCTTATGAAACATACTCCCGTTTGTCTAGCTTAAATACATCCGGCCCGTAAATTACGGGAGGGTCAAGATTTTCGTTTTGTGAGGGCGTTGAAACATCATGAAAGGTCGAAGAGGGAAGATAAAATCTCGATCTTTTTCCATCCGGTGAATTCCCAAAATTTCCCTCTTCCCCTTGCACCGCGTCGTTGTGTTCGGAACTCAGATACTTATGGGCAAGCAGGTTGTGCTGGATCTTGGTGGAGAGGAGCTGTAGCCGAACATCCTGTGACGTGGACCACATTTCAAGCCAGGATTTCAGGCCTATTAAGTAAATTACCAAAGAACAACTCAGTGGCTTTTATCTGGCTTAGAGTCAGTTTAGCACTTAAATAGCTATGCTCACTTCCGACACATATCTGAACACCATCGTTTTGAAAACGAAAATTCAGTTTGTTAAATCAACCGCACGTTAATTTATATCGACACTGATCCTATTAGAAAAGGCGAACCAAAAGAACGTATTCCATGGCTAGATAAGTAAAACCACGAGATTTAAACTTGCCTTGGGCCGTTTTGAAAAGGCACAATCCAGACAATGAAAACGCATGGTGAATGCCTCGTGCTATGCAATAAATTAGCCCTAGGACTCAAGTCACTTAAAAACGAGACTTGGCCATAGTAAACTTAACACCTATTTCCAATTTTCTACTTTAAATCGTGATTTAAATGCCTGTCAATTCTTTATACTAGCGGCTTCATGGACGTAATGGCCAACTTGTCAATGACCACAAGGCTAAGACAAGCCTAAACGCTTGCATATGCTCTCGACTTGAAATACAGAGGACAGCTTTCAAGAACTACTTTGCTCTTCCGAGTACGAAACCAATTCACATAATGTTTTGAGAGCCTTTTAAGACATTACGAAACCCTTTTTGCGTCACGCCTATAGGCGTCGAATTCAAGCATGCACAACCAACCTCAAGGTGAAATCAGCCCTTAACATAAACACCGCGAACCGTGAAGGAACCGCAACGTTTAAAAATGACTGCAGTAGGACTCGTTGCCTTTTACGTCATAGCTTTTGGCAAAAAAGCATTTTAGCTTGACAAAAAGTGGAGCTGTGGTAAAGCAGTAAACCTAATGAAGGAATTGTTCCCCATCTTAATACTAACTTCAATTGTGAACTTCAAGTAAATATGCAGCTTAAATAGTGATATGGTAACACAAACCCACTTAACGTCAATGAGATCGTTAGTCTAACCTAATTTAGGCACTCAAATAGCCAAAAAAATTTAATCCGACTTCTCTGAGGGTACGTTTATTGCAGTATAGTATGCTATTTTAGCTACGCAAATTATGGACGATATGCTCAGTTCAACATTCCACGATTCCATCCCGGATTATACACGGCCTTTGGTGGCTCTCATCAGAGGGCAGCTATTTTAGCCCTATTTTTCTACAATGCCTCATGCATATACTAAGTGCCATTGTTTGATAAAATAGTATTGTCTTATCTCCTAAGTATTATTAGGCCAAGTTTTCAGTGTCACGTGATTAGTCTCAGCTTTTCTGAATGATGAAGCTACTTCCGAACTCATGCTTCATAACGCTTTTGGAAACAACTCGGACTGCAACATGTTATGGGTTTTAAGCAGTTATCTGGGTGTGTTTTCGTTACCTACAGGGCTGGGAGAGAGTGGCGACAGCTTCAGGCAGAAGGGAGAGGTTGGCGAGGAAAGATGCGAACTGGAACTGGCAATAGCCGAAGCGAATGAGGTGGTCTTTGGGCCGAGAGCAAGGAAAGGGAGTGAGATCGTGAGCAGCCGGCACCTCCAGGCAGCGAAGGAGATTGAGGTCCGAGGCCGCGCTGGCCTCTAACCCGTCTGCGGGGAAGTAGGCTGCCAGGAGGTAGATGGCCATGTTCTCCAACTTGCCTATTGTGTGCTGCACCAACTCTGACGACACTTCCTCTGGTGCCACTGCATTCAGGAATCCATTCGACTGCCAGAGGGAAAGAAAGGAGGGTTGTTAATACTCGGAAGCACCTCGGTGGCTTTAGACATAACACCAGTTTTCAGCTTTACCAAAAAGCCGATTCAAACCTATACCACTTTGAAAGAGTGGACTCTACTACAGTTACTGCCCTCATGGCAATCTGCCAAGCGATGGTAACGCGTGCAAGATTTCAAACCTAGACTTAAGAGAAGTAAATTACTTTGCACTTTTCCAACCGAAGCATTTTGTCATTAACTAGATTTCGAGTTTATATTTACTAATTACTTACTAAAAAACAAAAATTATTTAATTAAATCACAGGAGAGTTTTGTGCTCCTAGTTTGACAAATGTGTGCTCTCGACACAAACCTACTCCACTGCACAGTTTCGATTCAATTTTGAATTTTGACAAGAATAGTGGGTAGCAGCAATCAATGTGTTTTTCAAAGGCTGTGGTGAAAAAATGTGAGATGAATAAAGATCCAAATGCTGTTCTAGAGCATGTGATTTTGCACACGAACCTCTGGTGGCAAATGTCGGATTAATGTCGTCAAACAAAGGTCAAAACAGCGTTTCATTAAATGAAGGTGCAAAATCAACCTTAAGCTCTGTTACTTTCTCTTTTATCACAGCGGAGAAAGACCTAGTTTCAATGCACCACAATCGTCGAATTGGATTTTGCTTATAAGAGAATCTGGCAGTACATTAGAACGCGTAGATCAGTCACTTCAATACTCATTGCTTTCAGATGAAAGCTGGGTGGTGGTTACATATGAAAAACCCGTTTGATCATTCACAAAGTCATATTGTTGAAACAGATATTACAAATCGGTTTCCTCCTTCGGATGGTTTAACAGGGAAGGCATTTGCAAAGGCGCGTTAAGTTGCTGACAGGCAAACTAGAAAGAGCATCCTCCACAAAGTGGTATAAAACGAAGGTTCAGATATTGCTATGTCAACTCCACGTCGACGCAGTTTTCGGAATAACTTTTAGATGCTGTACCTTGTGAATCACTGTTGTCGCACCAAGCCGCAAATTTTGTGATATCATGAAGATTTAAATGGACGCTATAGACGTCTTATATCAAACCGTTTGGAGGAAAGCGCTAAAAGACCTCAACCCTCTAGAATTCCTCCTTTTTTTCCAAAAGAAACAAATGTTGACTGACCTTACTATAGAATGTCAGTAACTCAAGCTGCTCCATCAGAGCTTTTAGGTTATCGTTTGAACTGGAACGACGAAAAGGTAGTCTGGCATAAAAAGACTCTGGCAAGTGAGTGGGGAGGTCAAGCTGAAAGAGTACAAAAAATAAGTAAGGTTGGATTAGCAAATTAAATTCCGCCAAACTTTCTCCTTCGCACAGAAAAATGGTAATCACATGCACACGCAGCAAGCATCAGCCAACGCGAGCATAATATAAGCGAAATGCTAGTGTGAATAGGTAAAAAATCCTAGTCTACCCAAAAACACCACATGAAGATCAGAGTAGGTATAAAATTTTGCTAATGCGTGACTCAGTGGGAGATTACAGCTTCAAATGTGTAATCTGGTCACTCTAAGTTACACAAACACGACCAAAATTTACGCAGTATTGTGCTAGCCTACTTACAGCAAGCTCTCCAGGTGTCTAAGACCCCAGAACCGATCGCGACCTCATCTGTCGCTAAGATCAACGGGCTGGAAGTAAGCTTTCCAGCGAGAGAGCAATGTTTGCGATAAAAATTTGACAAAAATAATCAAATCACAATTACCTAAACTGTTTAAGGTATAAGGGAGAAGTTACTAAGGCTATCGAAAGTCTCGAAAAATAGTGGCAGACGAGCGAAAGCAATTGAGAAAAAAACTCACACTAGAAGCGATTCCCTTGATGATGTTCATTGAGTCAGTGAAGGACTGATCGACCAATGCAACGGCGGCCTGCTCCTCAGCCGGTGAAGGGGACATGAAGCTACCTATAGCGCTCAGAACACGACGAACCAAGGAAGTGCCATCATCAGAGGTTGTCGAAGACGCCTAGTATTTTACCGCATAAACATTTCATAATGAATTCAAGAAAAGAAGGCTAAGGTGACATCGATTCAGCGTGAGACATGTGACAGATGTAAATAAACTATGTCCATAGCGAAAGTGGGAGGTGATATGTTCATGTTCATACCAATCAAGAGAGCAAAAAATCCAGGCAAATGGGAAATATCAGACAAATTGGGATTTCCTGGGATTCAGTTACAAAGACAGGGTGTGTTAAGTGCAAAACATCGTTAAAAACAGATTCTATATGATTCCAGACATACAGTAGTTATCTTCCTAGAGCATTAGTTTAATGAGCTGATAGGGATTATGCGACGGTCTCACTTAAGGATGGACCAATATCGCTAACATGAGGTACATTAGATTGCACTTTTTTACACTTTTTCATTGAAAAAGACACGCTATCTAAAGTAAGTGGAAATGTGAGTAGGTCAGACGAAAAACAAAAATTTTAATTTCTTGATCATGTCATTTTGTGGGTCAAAAGGCGTAAACTAATTTGCCCTTCAGGTACTATTGTTTCCTATATCTGCCTGGATAATTGTGAATGTCGAATTTTATGATGCAAATTTTAGACAAAAACTTCCAACTCTATAAACTTAGGTAAAGAAACCCAGCCGAGCTCCCAATACTTTGCGTGACTGGAATGAGACGAACTAATAACTTTGTAATACAATAAAATTAACTTTGCAAATGTGTGGAAACTATTGCTGTCTTATTAACAAAGGCTATTGACTGAATTGTGCCTGAAAAACCGAAATTTGCAAAATAGTACCACAAAAAAGGAGCCCGAAAAATAAACAATCAACTTAGTAAAAAACTCGTTAGGTATTGAAAAGGGTAGGTGGAAGCGAAAGTTCCCAGGGCATGCAGACCAATATAACATATTCAAAGGCAAAACATCTCCACAACCCTTGAATGCAAAGAATTCGCCAAAAAAGGTGGCTTTCGAAGTTTATTTATGGATTTGTCAACAATTAATAGACCTGCAAATTTTTCAGGGCGGTGAAAAGTATGGAGCGTTCCTAGCTCATACTAAAAATACATTATCTTTTGAAGAAGATGAAACAAGATATTCAGATTTACTACTTTACGCAACAAATGGAAGATCCCATCAACCAATAGAATGCTGTAAAATGTACTAACCTCCATATAAAACAGAAGTAAAACTTATTTAAAAAATGATTGTATATGACTACTACAATACCGTTCTGTTCTAACTTTTAGAAGTTCCAGCTGATTGGTCACCTTCGAACTTTCTAGAAAGTCGTGATCTCTCTCGACCCTTCTTGATTGGCCCACATCAAGCAGAAAATGTGCTCTAAGTGCACTGATAGCCACTAGAAGGCGGGCCACGCTCAATCAGTTGCTAGGACTACGCGTAACTGAAATTACTGAGACATGCAAATCACACTCAGGCAGTCTCCACCCTCTAGCCACCAGGCCGGTACCCCCCTTGTTTGCTCATTACGCCGACAGTAGAGATACCTATTAGTTAACCGGTTGGGAGATCGACAAAGTCCACACAACTCACGCACATAAACACCAGATTAGAAGAGTTGACAATTCAGTTAACAGCGTGCTGTAATGAAGGAATAAAGGGTGATGGCTTAAAACCGGAATAATACATCACGGGGGTAGCCATAAGTGAATCTAGGATATCAAGGACACAAATGTAAATGAATACCGAACAAAGTTAAAAAAAGCTTAATAACCATAATTTGCGATTTCACGGGTGAAGACCATTCATTGATGAAAGTGGTGGGCCATAAAGCAGCTTTTTTTGCACCCATTTAAGAAAGAAAATCTACTGGTAAGAAAATTAATGCTAATTAAGTATTTCGTTATTAGTGAACATTTTTGTCAAAAGGGAAGAAGTTTAGCTAATTTATCAAAACGATTTTACAACTTCAAGAGGCTAGAATTGAATCTAACTCAAGGAAATAGCCTAAAAAAACCTTAGTTCATTTTCATCATCCTACGGTTAGACTTTTCCATTCGCGCTTAATTTGGGGTGCATAAATAATGGATACGAGTGATAGAGCATGTTATTTCATTGTTATATGGCTTAGAAACACCATAAAAAAGGTGGTTGATAACAAAAACGGATGTTTGTAATAATGAGGCGCTGCAAAAGTCGTAACGCGATATCGGGAAAGAAGAGCCTAACGGACCATGATAGATCGCTCTCGAGATGTCAATGCCGTATCCTGTCCCCAGGCCTCTGAGACCGCAGCCCCGGTCGCGTCCTCACATGTCACTAAGACCAACGGATCAGAGACGTGGCCTTCCAGCGGGAGAGCAACGTTCTGTCCATGCTCGTTCTGCCGGCGCCTCCGAAAGTGGGCTACCAGAAGGGTCCTGTAAGAAAAAGTGGACCCATCTGAACTCATCACAAACCGATTGGAGGTAAGCTCCCTGCATTTAGGCAAGCTGAAAACCACTGTTCATCGATGAAAGTCAGAGAGAGGAGACAATATTGCCAATTGCAATGACCCTCTTCCTCGAGATCTCATATTGCTTAGCGTCAAAGCATGCATGAAAAATGACCAAATATTACGGGCGAGCATGGGAATGGTTGACTACTCTGCTCGTAGTCCTACTTGGTATTGCATGTTTCTTATAAATAGCAAAGTACACTTTTACCCTAGATGAAAAGTGAAAGGAGTACCATTACCCCCATCTACCAAGCAAAGTGGTTAACTTCTGAAAGTGATCAATTGATTGGATGTTAAGACAACAGAATATATGGGCTATTACCTAAAATGAATACTTTCAGGACAATGAAACATAAAATAACTCGGGTGTTATTTCACCGCGGGTTTTTCCAAAAAAAAAAACTAAGCAAGGCGGTTAGGGCATGCATAATACCAAGAGGAGTCGTCCCTCCCTACTTATTAGGAAGGATTGCCCAAACATCGGACGCGTGCTAGTAACGATAACAACCTCGATTCATAATTTAAGATGGCATTGTTGATAGATGTTTCCAGTTCACTATAACAACCTAAACAAAAGAGGCTGTATTGTCAAGACTATGGATGTCAACCGTAAGTGCCAAATTTGTCATGGATCGAGACGGACCAAAAAGAACATTGATGAGTCAAGCAGCCTTACCTAAACAGTTCAACAAAATTAGCACTAAAGTCTTGCGACTTATTTCCCTACAGGTTACAAAAACACCTATCCTGCGTAAATAAAGCTTTGCTACTATCTTTTAACGAGTAAATAACCAGCAAGCTACTTTACTACTGGTTTCAACATCGAGTAGTTCAAAGAAGTTCATTTGAAATGCACAATAAATCTCTCGAGGTCAACGTTAAATAAATATTTACTAATCCAGTTTAGTTTACAAAGGAAAAGGTTGTCTTGGCAGTAAGCGCGATGTTTCGTCGTTAAAATTATTTGTTGTGTTTTAGTCTTCCACAATTTTGGACTAATGCTAGGAGAACAATGCGATCATGCTAGAGATGGTAGGCGGAGTAATAAAAAGCACCACCCAATTTCTTGCACTCATAAAAATTTGACGTTAATGCATTTACGAAAAGGCTTAAGACAAGGTACCTGATTATTTTGTGCACGAAAAATTAACAAGGGTTTACCTACTAAGGTTCACCGTCAAATGTTAGCTTGACTTTTCTTAAAAACGTGTAGAAAGAAAGAATTGAGGCAGAAATCGCGACTTACCCCCAAACAGCCGATAGAGAAATCACGCGAGCCACTAAAATATTTTTAAAAATGAGGTAATTTGTTGAAATTATAGGGCAAATGAGCTCAAGCTAACAGGCCTTCCCAGAAGTAATCATGATTGGAGTAAAAACGAAAATTATACCGTGATAGAATGATTTGCTTTTCAGCGCAGTTCGTTTATTTACAATGGTGTTGCTAGTGTACACATGCCGTACGGTCGCCAAATGTCAAACAGGGTTCATCATACAACATCGGAAAAATACACGGACTAAGCCAAAAAGTAGTACCAACTCATTAAGTCTATTAACCAAATTATTTTGGCTATAGCTAAAACAAATATAGCATATGTTCAGAGCTAATACAGTTAGCATCCAGTTTCCTTGTGTAGGTACCGCAAACAAAGGTACGTGAAGCGTACGCAATTCCAGTCCCACTTTGGCTTACCTGAACCCAGAGGGAAATGTATTCTATAACTATTATTAAAATATGAAATGAACACATTTATTGAATACCAGCGGAAAATTGTTGAAATTCAATTTCAACAACCTTTTAACGCAAATTGTATATATGCATACACGAGTTACTAAGTACGAAAAAAAATCACTACAAAAAAAACTGTTGCAAACCGAACAAAATTCAAGGTTAGATGATAAGAGGGTATAAATTTCATTGCTAGTTAATCACATGAATGACATTAACCAGCTTAACCAAACGATAAAAATAACGCTAACGCATCTAACTGAAAAGACCACCCAATTTTTACTTACCGTTAGTTGTGAAATGCATAGTCAGGACAGAGAGGGGCACTAATATTTTCGGGTCATGTCTGAAGGTGGAAGAATATTGGAATTAGTAACTCGTCCTAAAGTGTTCACCACGTTAAGCGATATTACGCCCCACCTAGACGGTGAAATGCCTAGCGCGAGAAAAGGTCACATGGACCAAAACTCTGGTTGTTGATTATTCTACAAGGATTGCTATTCATCGCGGAAAACCTGATACTAACATTTCGAATCAGTCCGATAAGGCGGCGTTACTTTAGCGCCAAGATGGAAGTGCTAAACAGTCAGCTGGTTTCCGGGAGTTTTCCTTGAAAAAAAGAATACCGGAGCGTATGTAACAATTATTAAAACAATTCATCATAGTAATTTGCCTAGCTACTTGTATTAGTATGGAGTTGGAAACAAGCAGGTTAAAGGGGAAACAGGTGAAAACGAAAAAGCTCAGCCAGCCAAAAAACGCATCTCGGAATTTATAAAGTGAACAACCGAAGATATCTAAGTAAACGTTCATGGCCGAAAAAAACACGCTGAGCAAACAAATTACTTAAGGAAATTACTGCCGAAGGTGGTTAGCTCGCAGGTAACCTACCCCAGAAAAGCCCTGAAAGCGCACCAAACTGAAAAGTGAACTCGTTGTATAATAAATATATATTTAATAAGCTCGAAAAAATACCAGGAATTCTCAATGTGATTAAATGCTCATTTTCCATCTATTCTTCAGGTGACTGCATATAAAGACCATCAAATGTAGCAGTCAAATTAACCGCGTATGCATAGCGTTCAAGATCGAAATTGTTACTGGCCTCTTGTGGAAATATGACAGGTTCGGCAGTTGCCTGAATCTCATGAGCTTGTGTGACGAGACCTTGAACCTCAACTATACACGACTCCGGCGAAATCTTAACAAGGGCAGTAGGAACAATACAGGAACGGCTTACCTGAAGAGGTGATGAAAGGTTACACCTGACCTCAGTACCATCTGCACATTGTAACGTGATCCGCCGACCAGATGGATCAACAGAAAGTGCCTTACCCAATATGCAAACTTCTCTATTCTCTAAACGTGGGATCAAGGCTCCAACAATCCTAAAACGTGGCCCACGTTTCCCCGTTTCCATAGTTTTCTTCCTAAAAATCGAAAATACGTGATGATCAGACTCAAGCGAAAGTAGAAAAAAAATCAGAAGAAACACCATTTGAAGAAAATTCAATTTAATGAAAATTGATAGCGGTAGCACTAAATTTTAAAGCCAAGAGAACGAAGACAGGCTAGGTGCGCTTCAATCAAGTCATTGCAATTTTCTTCTCCGCGCTCCACGATGCATTCGTCCCGTGCCTTTCGAGTATCGGGACAGGCACAGCAAGGTTTCAGAGGTTTACCATCAGGACCGACAGGAAACTTGTCGGCGTCAGGCATCACTAGAAAGGGTTAACCAGAAAACGATGTACCGAATGGATTACTACACATTAATTGAAGAAGGAAAACGAGTATAATGAATAGTTTTATTGGCGAGACCCAAATATGTGAGAACCAACACGAACCAGAGTGCTACCCATTGTAATCTAGACAATAAAGTACCAAGTTGTAATAAATGAAGAATAATTACGGCCATCTCATAGTCTGAAGACATTCCCATACTTAAATGAAGCGAATGTTTCGAGATGCCCAGTGCATCGCAGACCATATTTCTGCAATCATACAGACACTACAACCACAATGAACAACAACAATGCGTACCGAGAAATCAGGATTAGGTTCGAGATTTTCATCGTAACCATACCTCCCGATTGTCATTAATCCACGCAAATTAAGGTGGGGGCAGCATTCGAATACAGCTTTATATAGGTCGACGAGGTCCGAGACAGCAACTCCACCCTTCTCTATAACAAAACTAATCGACCCAAGCAAGTTACGTTCTTCACCACTGGTATTGACTTGAATCAGAACATCAAGAGGCCTGCTGGACACTTTTTGCCATGCGCTATTGAGTAGGTTTGCAATTTTCAAACTAGACACTGTCTGCACCATAGCCAGGTTAGGAACGGCTAACAACGCTAGATAAAACTCATATTTACAGGTAAGCAGTTTGATTTTATTAGACTGTAGTCTCCCAATAAAGTGCCACTGGATTTCCGGACATTTAACCTCAAGCTGAGAAATATGAGCTAATACACTAATCCAACCTCCTCATTATTGCTTTTTTCAACTAGCTCCTGAATCTAGAACAATTCAGATAAAAATCTCTAGACTACATAATTTTCCCCAAATGCCTTCTGGCCAGCATTGTAAGCCTCGATAACAAGTCCTAGAGGCTTTGTTTTTGAAACAGCAACTAACTGTGGGAATGGCTGGCCAGTGTTTTCAACCTCAAAAACTTGAAAACTAAGGCAGTAAATACCTTTGCAAACGCCGCTTCAATTTTCTGAAGCACTAACTCCAAATTCTTCGCTGTCGAAACTGACATACTCTTTCCAAGGCAAACGAATCAAAACGCGACCAAACAAATTTGAAGCGGCACCACAGAGAAGGAGCTTATTATAACAATCTAGAGTAGTCCATACGGCTTTAACATCTTTGGCTTAAAATATTGCACCTGCTTAAATTCCTTTGCTTTTAAAGTTTAGTAATTACTTCAACTATTTTACGGACAAAATTTGGTGCACCAGATCTGAGTCTATGTATGATACACACCTGAGTTCGCCCTATTCTCCTTCCAAATCGCCAATTGATGATCACCCTTATTTTAAGCTACGTAATCAGAGCCCCTTTTGAAGTGATTTGGAGCAACGACTCTTAGCACAGATCTGTCGTAATCAGAATAGTTTTCATTTTGAACCGAGTCGGCTTGCCACTACCACCGATTTTTTTCCGAAGTCACAATAAGACAAAGTAATGTGAATGAACGCATTAAGAGGGCATGCAGGCGCTGTGTAGCAGAGCAAAACACACCCTTCAGAGATCGAATTACCCGCGTAGTCAAAACAACTAAAGAATCCACCGAACCACCAATGTAGAACCTGATTGAAACAAAACCTTGCATTTTCTGTATAAATAGTGACGAAATCACTAGATTTAATGCCATCCGACCCCCTACACAGATTATCAATGGTACTCTGCACTCCAGAAGGCTTTCATAGGAAAAACATATCGTGTTTATTTATGTTTTCTTTGTTAATGAGATGAGTGAACTTGCTTTTCTTCTAAAGCGTGGAGATTGAATCCATTAACCACTATGGCGCTGGGTGGTACGTGTTCCTTTATTCAACTCCTTTTACCGTCAAATATTATCGTTTTCGGTTCAATGTACCTACCCCAAGACCGAAATTTTTGCTTTTATAGGGGCTTTATTCTGTTTGCTGTGTTTGTTTCAACTACTCAGTTATAAAAAATGCTAGAACGCCAGCTTTTGGTCGGTAATTGTCATGTTTGTTCTTGGGTACACAGTAAATCATGAATTGAAAATGCATTCAAATATGTATTATCTCATTTCTCATTGTGTTTGTACTTCACTCGCGTTTGCGAAAATAAAGCTTAAGAACAACTTGTCTATAATGATCTACTTACATGGGACCACTTCCAGCTTGCCGGTTTCGCGTTTCCCCGTGTTTTTTTCACTCAGCCATGTGTACTGGTTTGAGGCATTCGCGAAGCAAACTAGTCTTTTTGTCACGAGGCACCGTATGTGCGCTGCCAAATGTGGAAGGTTTTTGAATTGGCGATCCGGCGACATGACGCATGGTCTAGTTTGGAATCTTAGCTACAGCCAAAGTTAAACAACTGGTGTTATCGATACCAACGTCTGTCGGTGCAATAGATTTCCTTATAAAAATGTGTTGCTTATTAATTTTTAGTAACAAAATAACAGTGTAAGATTAAGGGTTTGACATGGCGCAGCCGCGATGCGTCGGTGTGACCGATCCGCTCAATTGGAAAGGCTATCTACCAATTTCGTCTGACTTGCATAGTACAATTCACGGTCGTTATGTTTGCATCCTGGAACACCCAGATTTACAGTCATATTCCAATTTGTATATTTATGCCATCCAAATGTCATGTTGTGAAGAAGCTTCTGACTTTTTAAGTTGCCGCTCCATTCAACAGAGGGACTTTACTTAATCGGAATCAGTCTTTTGTGCTCCTTATAAGTGGGTTAGTGGGTAGATGAATTAGTTTGTTCATCAAAATCAACAAAAAAAGAACAAAATTGCTAGCAAAACTCCTTACGCGTGTCGCATTTCACCTACAGTAACTTCGGAAAATTCACACAGTAGGATTCGTAATGCAGCAGTGACGGTGACTCTCAGTTGGGTAGTTAAGGTCATATGAGCTTGTGGCTGAGTCTGTAGACTGCGAGCCTGTGTAGCCTGTATACCTCGGTATTCAGCTGACTGATTATCATCACCGAAAGAAATCGACTTAGATTTACAATATCTCGGCTGCTTAATAAATAATTTTAATAGTCTCAGAATGGGGGGTAGTTCAATTACCTACTTACATTAAGCTAAGAAATATCACATTCTCGGATTTGCGTATCGACCACACAAACAAAAGTCACAACTAAATTACTGCTACCACAAATAAAGTGCATAATTCGAGGTTGGTTTGAAAAATAATCTGATCACTGCGTGCATAAGCGGTTCGCCGTGGATTTGGTGACCTGACCAGCAGTAGACGTGGTGTGGAGACGGTGGGTCATAAAGCAGGAGCGCCAGTACCACGGCTTACTGTGGTGACTAATCGATCGATCAATCGATCGGGCTTGAGGTGAAACCTCAACCCAATCCGAGGTAGACGAGGCAGGGGATGCAAGCTGCCCCGAAACTAGCCCCATTTATTATGCCGAGTTCTGTAAGAAAACGGAATTGCTCACACCTTTCAACTGACACAAAGGAGGGCGTCCAACTGAATGTCTGTGGCCCAAAGTAGTTGCTACACTTCCTTAGGGATTAAAATCCTCTATACTCGCTGATGTGAAGGAAAAACGATCCTTTATGGATCAACCATTTCAATGAGACCATGGGGAAGTGAATATAAAAAAGAGTTTTACTTTAAGGATATGAAAAACATCCGCTCTTTTGAGATGCGTATCCGCGTCTACTTCAGAGTGCATTTGTATAAAACGATTTGGGTATTCAATTGTTCCCTTATCTCAGTTATTTTTCCATGCCGAATTTGCACAGGAAAATCGTAGTAATTTCAACTTTGAACTGTTTGGGAACAACTAAACTGAACATTTCAATGCTATTATCGGAAATCACTACCACCTCTTAACAAGAGGACCCAGTCTGTTCTTCACTTGAGATGAAAATACAATGGGACATTTTGATGCCAATCCACCAACCATAAGAAAGTTCATTTCATTTCCATTATCCTTCACGATTCATGTGGCAAACCATGACGATCGTCATTCTGGCAGGAACTGGATTGGCGTCACGGGCAGGCGCAGCCGCGGCGTGACAGCAGCAGTTTGTGGCGCCGGGCCCCATCCGCAATGCAAGTCTGAACCAGTGCGCCGGACACGTACAATGACGACGACGACGACGACTACGAGGAGGAGGACGAGGCTGGGAGAGCGCCATACCGTCGTTGTGGTGATGCACACGCATGCAGCGTGTGGGGTGTGTGGTGAGTCAGACAAACGTGTGGCCGGGTACGAGTGCATGTGAGTGCGTGCGTGCCTGCCTCGAGTGCGTACGTACGTGCAAGTCGGCTGACGGATGCGCCTGGCCTCCATTTGCCACAGCAGTAACGTCTGTGCGCACTCTTCACCCCACACACACACCGTGCCACGCCACACCACACCACGTCAGAATAGGCTGGGTCGGGCCACAGGCTACGGCCGCAAACGGGTGGCAGTGGCCATGTATCGCATTGCGTTGGCCCAATGCACGAATGGGCTGCACTGCCTTCAATACACTGGGCTTAAGCTGTATACGCGTATCAAATGAATGCTTCGGCCAACATGTGCGAAATTGATCCAACTTCTGCCACTGCTGTCAAGCCGAGTGGGCGAGAAGCAAAATGTAATGCGTTGTCGGGGCTAATAATCTCGAGCGCATTATTCGGGATTCGTGCAACTTGGTTTCACAACTCTGTACACCCACTTGACAAAAATGCGATATTTTATAGGATAGAGGAATGCTACGTGTTCACATAAATGGCAAATTTTATAGTAAACAAACATGATCAATGGGTAAATAAGCGTCACTTCTTCTGTCCGAGTGTTAGTGTTTTCACTATAAGCCAGCATAGCCTGCTAAGCCTAGTTTTGGCTCCCTCGGTGACATAAAATAATTTTTGTGCATGCATGTAGCTTAATGAATGGAAGTAGGAAGTGCGGGAGTTCGCCTATTCTGGCACGCTGCTATAATCTGTTTCAGATGAACGGGCTTGAAAGCTTGTTGTTGATGGTAAGAGTCGGGTCGTAGCTTATGTCGATTTACGGTTCCGTTAGGAGCAACCCATTACTGGCGTTTTTGGAGAACTACGTACATATCTTAAGTTTAAGGGGGGAAATAGGAAATTTACGAAGCATTCCACATCACCCTAGTACTAGAAGTTGATAGTGAGTACTAAGTTCGCGGGAAGGAAGGATATTTTAAAGACCGGAAGCTGTATATAAAGTTTTAGTGGTGACAGGTAGTGTAAGCATCGCCGCAAAAAAGACTAACGCGCTTTTGAGTAGGCACTATCCATACCATGTTAGATTATGGTATGGGTGATACTTTGTAGAGTTCCTCTTGAATCAGGCCGTGGCTATGCGCATAACTGCTACTTTTATCAGCCAATGTTAAAATTGTACTGATTTGCATGGTTTCGTTGGGGTTTTTACACGGTTTATAAAGTTATCACAGCAAGTAGATGCAAATACGAGTGGCACTTCAAAGCCCCGTGTTCAGAACGCGAACATGTGACTATCAAGAGGCTCATTTAGGAGTGGCATCATGAGCAAAATACCGTCGACGAAAATCCGGCATAATTTATGCTCCTCATTGATTAGCTAATATCGGGTACGCGACTCGCCGCCAGAACCCCTTCCTTAGATGCAGATATCCGACCTGGTGGGAGTAGATATGTGGACAGTATGACAGCTGTGTTCGTAAAAAGTGGTGGGACTTGTTCAGGGTTGGAGCCCGCGCACTAAGGAAATAACTAACTAGGCATTTGACACGCTAGTACCAGCCCAGAATGAACTGAGCACCTGATCAAAGGTACTGCCCATGCAAACGTACTAAGGCAATAACCACTTTGGGTAAGCGATCTATGGGAGGGCTTCAGGGAGGTTTTCCGCCATTGGCCAAACCAGATCAATAAGGGAACCCGCTTGCTTGGAGAACCGCTCGGAGAACAACCAGCACCGTTATCGCAATAGACTAGAACTGGCTGGAAGAACTCAGCCCAATGTTAGCACAAGCTCCAGCCGAGGGCCTGGGCAGAGCAGCCACCCTGAGACGCTTGCATGTCAAGCGCACCCCAAAATCCGACGTCCAATCACAACCCTCGGTAATAGGGCACAAGCGGTCAGCTCACACGGCCCAGCATACAAACCACACAATACTCAAGATCTCTTAGTGCAACGTCAGCTACAACTCACACCATCCGAAAGAACACGGGAAAGTAGACATACAATCGCACTATAGAAAAAGACCACTATCCAAAGGGTACACAGAAAAGACAACAGGGGCTGCGGAGGCGTAAAGTGGGTTGATTGAGGGAAGTTGATTACAAGGTATTTCCAACATCGCCGCAGCATAGAAAAATAGTAATGACGGTGGGCAAGCGAGAGCGTACATACTGAAGGATAAATGCAACGAGACACAAACTGTACAGAATTGAACGAATTGGCCAAATGGATCCCTTACTCGTCCTCGCCTTCCTCTCCACCCTCTTCCTCCTCTTCTTCCCCATTCTCAGCCACAGCGTCACCACTTCCTGCTTCAGGATTAGACACAGTCGAGTTGTCAGCTTTCGACTGCTTCTTCAGTGGAACATAGATACCCTGACGATATTTGTTCATATCCTAGAAGGGAAGAGTAATGGCAAAAAACTAGCCAATAGGTGGAAGCAAGTAACACTGAATAAAGGCATGCCTCCTCGTAGCGCTGCTTGTCCTGTTGTGCGAGCGTATCATACTTCGCCTTTTCAGTACATTCCTCCCACCTTCGCCCAAGCTCCTTTGCGATATCACCGACTTTCCACTCTGGATGCTCATCACGAATTTGTTGACGGAACTCATCGCAGAAGAAGAAGAAAGCTGACAGAGCACGCTTCGGGACGGAGGGATCCTTAGCTGCCTTCCTTTTTTTGGCCTTCTTCACCCCCTCTGGGGGCACATAATCGACCATCTCACGGTTGTAACGCTCTTTGTCTAAGGCCGCCATGTCTTCAAACCTCTTCTTCTCTTTAGGAGTCATAATCTAGAAAACATGAGCTGTCTATGGAAAATAGGACGTACCTTCCATCGCTCGGCACACTTGCGAGAAAAATCACTGAAAACAATGTGTTCTCCGGGATGCTTTTTCTTGTGCTCTTCGCGTATCACCTGAACGAAGCAGGCGTAAGCCGACATCGCCCCCTTAGGTCTATTCTTGTCCTTTAGAACACGACTCATTTCCTTCTAAAGGCATATAAAAGCGGAGCATCAAAAAGGCACCACATACACAGAGGTAGGCAATACAGGTAGCCTTACCACGCCCAGCAAGCCTATGCTAGCTTGTATGGAGATAGCTTAGCTATTTGGCTGTAGACAGCGCTGGCTACAATCAATCTATGCGTATGGCGAACCAGCCAATGAGGATAGGCAGTGAATAAAAGTAGTTGGCATTAAAATTGCAAATAAGGTTAAAATACTGCCATTCGGAATAACCGCAAAAAAGCACTTTAAGCTTTTGTGGTGTATTTGCCCTCTTGAACTAAAACTGCTGAAACCAAAGATGTTGTTTTGTTTTAATGTATCATGTAACCAGCACTAGAGTTGAATGACGTTCCATAAATGGATACCAAACTGAAAAGTACTTTTGTAAAACTATTTTATTCAACAAATGAAAGGATAGCCTGTGCAGTGGAGGTTAGAAGACTTAATAAAGTCAGGAAGAGGGCGAAGTTTTTGGCGTTTTCGAGTAATTGTTTCTATTTTGATGCAACTTTAGTTTCGATTGAGAAGCCTCCCGTTATACAAATTTATATGGTTAAATCTAACGAAAAACACGACTTCTCCAAAAAGCTCCTAATGAACTCTCAAACTCTTAAGGTCGTCGACTGCCACGATGTGTCGGAACAACCATCGTATGATATTGAATTAAAGACAGATACAAAGGTATCCTCTTTTAGCCTAAACAGATGTTTTGCGTCAAATATAACAACATTTGCTAGTTTTATGGTCAACTTACCGAGGTAGTGCGAACGTTCTATCTTCCTGATTTGTGTAGAGATGGTGCCGTACCCGTAACAGTGACACTTAAAGCCAACGTTTTGGAGAGTATTTTCTTGACTCCATAATCGATTATGCATGCCACATTTAGTGGCACGATTACCACTCTTAGAAATACTACTACGTACTTATCTGTAAATTTTATTCTACGGTAGAGCGTTTCCTTTTGTGTAGTCGTGGCGGGTTTCTGCGATTCGACTGGAAGAGAAGAAACGGTTCATATCGATGTTTTGCAGAGCCGTAGCAATTTACCAGCCACAAATTTATCGTGAAATTCTGTTAAAGAACCTACCAGAGGGAATAGAATTCTCTGTGGCCACACCTGAGGCTCTGGAGGTGGCTATCGGTGCGTTTTGGTTTTTTCCCTTTCACCACTTATTATTGCGCTTCCCCGTCTGACGTAGCTCGCGTATATAAGGTTGTTTCCCGAAGGATGCCATTTGATTTACATTGATCATAGTATATGCCTTCGCAGGCTGCGGTAAACCAGCCTCTAAATATTCTGAATTTATTTACAGGGGAATTTTGGGGCGATTC
Source organism: Echinococcus granulosus (assembly GCF_000524195.1). Taxonomy (NCBI): domain Eukaryota; kingdom Metazoa; phylum Platyhelminthes; class Cestoda; order Cyclophyllidea; family Taeniidae; genus Echinococcus; species Echinococcus granulosus. The sequence goes on from NW_020170437.1 coordinate 189,049, forward strand.
TTCTGTTGCAGCCGAGGTGTCTGAGGCATCGGCCTTTGGTCAAAGACCTGGTGATGGCTACAATACCTTGACGAATCGTGAAGAATCTGACTTGAAGAAGTTCTTTGACCGAACCACATCGGAAGATATATTTGATGCTGATTCATTAATGCGGAACCTGCAAAAATACTTGTTTGATGCAGAAGGTGTACGCTTGAGTGCGCTTTTGCCAAATTTTGCCATCTAACTTCTGGTTGAAGCATCATTATTTGTTTTTCAGAGCAATGTGCATTTTATTGTGGAATCAGAACAAAAGGTGGTGGCCTTAATCAGTGCACTTGACATGGCTTTGGAGGAGCTTGACTCTATGGAAGCCAAGTTAGATGCATATCACCAATATATTGCCGTGGGTTCGCTGCGGGATTCTTAATTTAGCATAATATACATTAATTTTCATTCCAACTTTTAATAGCTTAGCGTTAGATGCTTGTAGCCGCCTATTAAATATCCCAAATACGACTACTTTGAGTAGTCAAACTTTGCATTTTTTTCATTCATATTCATGGATGCAAAGCCAGTGACTTTTCATTCTCGCTTTCGAATATGGTCAGAATATAAGACCAGTTGTTCTGCTTAGTCACTTAAAAGTATACTTCTGCAGCAGTCAGTATCTAGGCCTTTACCATTTAATTTACGTAATGCTGTAATCCAGACTGTTTTGGAAGTTTATTTTACCAAAAAGATACATAGCATTCGTATAACTTTGGAGTGAGAGCTTATTCATATTTGTATAAGTATTGTTATTAGCTAAATCTGGGTTTTTGCACTTTGCCCGCAATGTGCATTCACGTACCTGTTTTCAGTCATCATACGTTGGCACCGATCCTTTGTAAAGGTTGAGCATTTAGACTGTGATTTTATCCCTATTGGACACACGAAGTTGAGATTGATACGTTATTTTTCTGCTTCTTTTTCAATGGAACCAAGGACGTGGAGGAGTCCATGTCAGGGCTGCAGGATCGCGATCAGCTGGCGCAAATTACTGGCGACAATCGGCGTCTGCTGTTAGATACTCTGGAACACATCGTCGCAAGCCTCTCGGTAAATGCGGGCGTTCTCAAGACTCTTGAGGAGGAGGCCGATATGATGGACATAGATCGCTACAAGGAAGCTGCCTCCTGCCTTGACGCTCTCTTCACCGCCGAAAGAATACCCGGTATGACCCCCTATCTTCCGCTTACCACAATTGTGCATCTAGCTGTGGTCAACTTATTCACACACGTCATATGAGTCTGCAGCGCTTCTTAGTCGAGGCTGCTGTTCCCGCCTCTCTTCCCAATTCTTCGTTAAACTTTCATGCTGTACATTTGATGCTGACCGATTCTTACGTCGAGCCGTGACTATTTGCGAACTATCAAGAAAGATCAGTGTGTTGTTAAGCTACAATTGTAGCTGACTGAAGACATTTTTGTTTAAAACGAATAAGCCGTGACAAGTAACTTAAACGCCGTTTTTAGTCACCCAGGCGAGCTTTTTATAATTTGTGTCGTCCTCAGGCTAGAAAGTAATATGTTCTTCCTCTGTTTGTGAACAACAAAGAGGTGTCATACTAAAGCCTCTCTTGGCACATTGTTCTGAATGGGTCTTGGGTAGGAATATTGCGATCGGGTTTCCCATATTGCAAGCAAAAGAATGAAGCTGATAGTGTTGCTCTCTAGTTACACGGCATCGATTCGCAGTTTCACCGCGCTCTGGTCTACTCTGGTTCCAGGTTGCGATGTGCTGTTACACGCGTCCCCTCACGCTTTGTAAGTGTAAGTACATAGGTCTCTTCTGAGCGGTTTTCATCTCTTTCTGCGAAGCGATGAAGGTTTATAAGTTTCACACCTCACAATGTATAATTTGTGCTTTTTGTCTTCATTGACAAGTCATTCCACAAATTGCCAATAGTCTTGAGTAGGAGGTGGCAGTTTGACTGCATTCAAGGAAGCGTTAGCACGAGAGAGGTTCATTCTTCGGCTGGGAGTCGTAGCGCCGTGTTATTTCGGAAAAGAACTCTTCGGCAGCGTTGAGGATATTGATAGAATGCATCTCCTACTGGAAGTGTTTGTTACCTTGATTGTCAGTAGTCTGGGATTGAATGCGTGGTTGCACGAGGCGAAGAGGTGTTTGATTCATTTCATTACCTCGTAGGTGAGGAGCACCTGCAGGCGGTGTCTGAAAAGTCACTGGAGTTGGTGGCGTTGCGAGACAAGTTTGCCAAGCGCCTCTCTCACCAAGTGAATGCGATGGTGGTGCGTTTCTGTAGCCAGCTGATGCGCATCGCTCCGGGGGCAGGCGGGGTAGGTGTAAGCGGCAGTCTGGCGGACCTCTCCGGAGGCGCCTCGCGCCACCACCGCCTCCACGTTCCAGGCTCCGGCAGCGTCCTAAATCTCTCCGGCTCACGTTCTAACCTTTCTACCTCCCCCACTGGTTCCAACAATGGTACCAGCCTCAATCACTGCCAAGAACTGCTCGGAGTTCAGCGCTCTGAGATCTTGCAGCTCTCTTCCCTCGTAGGTGGATGGCTACAAAGCAATCGAACTGATGTGTTTCGCACGCTTAAGAAGGTAAACTTTATATGAGTATCCTTTGTTATCCCTTGGGGCTCTGACTTATTCTACAACTGTGCTTAGTTTTAGCTCAGCTTGCTGATAACTCACTCCTAGTACATCATACCACTGTGATTACACCTTATTTGAAGGTTGCGTTGTAATACATCCCAAAATTTCATTTTTCACTTAAAATTGTAGCAATATATAGAAAAAATGCAGGCTTTCTTCCATCGTGTGTATCATGAAATTATCCAACAGGGGATACAGACGATTCTTTCTCTAACAAAATCGTCGAAACGTACGTTGGATGTTGTTTTGATTAAGCCGTATTAATTTTGCCCTATTAACAGAATCATTTTGCAATATGCAGATGAATCTGTGAAGCAGGACTCCGATAACTGCAGCGTCTTGGTCGTATCACAGAGCAATGCTTTGAACCAATTCAAACCAGTGCGTTCCAACCTGTTTACAATCTAGTCATCGTAGATTGAAACGCTGCTGTTGCTAATACGCTGTCTGAGCCTACTACATTTGCTTCATTATCATTCGAAGGACCCATTTATGGATCTGTTTACTTTTGTAACATTGTGTAATATTTTGAGTATTAGATCCACATCTATCCTTATTTAAAACTTTAGCTTTGAATTTCCAATTTTATGAGAAAGACAGTTCCCTCTGTTTTGTCTATGTTAGGTATTCGTAAAGCTTATGGATCAGCTATCCTCCGTAGTCGATGGCGAAAAAAATTTTATTATGGACTTCTTTTGTCTGGAAAAATGCAAGGTATTTTTTGTATTTTTTCCTTTTGGAAGCTGAGTGTAGAAATCCTTGTACGTTCCATTGCCTAAATATTAGTAGGTTATAATAAATTTCAGTTGGTCAGCATAATCGTCTCAAATAATTCATTACTTATGATGTTCTTTTTACTCGTAATTCCGAGTTTTTTGTGTTTCTCGCCTCAGATTAACCAATGCACGTCAATCGAAAGTTTCTATATACTGGTCGATTTGGTCACTACTTTAACATCCACTAGGAATTCATCATTTTTCGTTCCTTCTCCCTCTCTAACCTGGTTAATTTTTGAATTATCTTTCTCTGCTTAATTTATCCACTGCACATTTGTCGGCTTTGCTTGCGTCAAAACGCTTTCAGGACGAGCTCGATACATTCGCATGCATGCAGATGTTGTTCAGTGGTCTGAATGACGGGATGGCGGAGTTGATTCGCCTGTGTGAGGGACAAAATGCTGTATTTTCAATGTTCATACTTCTGGTGCTATCTCAAATGTCTGATAAGTTTGAAGAAAGGCCGCAGGAACAGCAGACACAACAGCGAAAGAGTTTAGCTGGCTCTTTTTGGGAACAGTTGATCAAACGCTGTATTTCTGACACCAGAGGTGTTCTCAGACGACATGTAGTAAGCTTGACTTGATATAAGTACAATAATCCAAGTGGAGGATGCCTACACAGTCACTCATCCACTACTTTCCCCTTCGTGGCCTCTAGAATTCCATGAACCAAATGTTCCGTGACAGCAAGCCGAGTAGAAAGGCGCGCTGTGGTCTGCTGAACACGATGCGAGTTTATGAGAACTTTGCTGAGTCTTCACTCCTTGTCTTCGGAGCGGGCTCCACGATAATGGAGCAAGCGCACAGTGATCTCATCTGCTGCCTCATGAACGAACTCGATCGTGTCGCCGCGGAGAGCGTAAAAACACCGCCAGAAGTCGTCTTGCTAGGTTAGCGGGTTGCATCTAGTGGATATTTTACTATCATGAAGTCAGATCTGAAGTATATGTGACCTTATGCGTACTAAAGACACTTTAAAGTGGATATGGCTTTTAGAGAACTACCATCGCTTGTATGACATCCTGTGTCGGTTGAAACTACCCTCCTTGAACGACACTCGAAAGGAAGCCAAGGCGAGATACCAACGCGCCCTGCAAGAGTACTCTATGAACTGCATGGGACGACCCTTGGAAGATCTCCATGTGAGCTAGTCTTCTTTCTGCCACAGTGATTAAAAACAAGTTACATTATAAAATTTATACGTATCCCCTTAAGTGGCCACTCTAAATGATTGATTTCTTGGAATGATTACCTTTTGAATTGCAGAATTTTTTTGAGCAAGTCCAAAGCGCTTTGGATTCGGGAGTCCGCCCCGATGCAATTTGCTACCAATTCGCTTTTCAAAAGCATATGCTCCAAAAGATCATCAAGGAATATCCTGGCAAAGAGGTGAGCTTTTTCATCACAAAAGTTCCATGCTTGATATCTCTATTTGTGCTGAAATAATGATCATTTTGCTCTTTCGTCCCGTAATCCTTGCAGGAATCTTCATTTCTCCGATAACTGTGTCACTTAAGTCCATTATATTTATATCTAACTGGTTAAAGGCGTTTTAGGTTAAGAAAGGACTCGACAGTCTGCGTAAGAGAGTGGAAAAGAATCTCTCAGAGGAGGCCAATCTTTTCCCTGTAGGTTCAGAATATCTTCTTCAAGTTTATGAATCAGCTATCCGATGTGGCGATTGGGTTAAAAGCTATCAGCTATTCCTGCATATCCTGTTGCCTTAGTATGACCTCTCAGATATTGAAATAATTAAATGTGAAGTGCGTATTTCGTGTAGTAAAACTTATGTCTCTCTTTCAGGTTGTTTGGCGGTCGATTCAATCAGAGGTCACAAAGCAGTGTATGTTCTATGAGGAATTGATCAAGAAATGCTACTCTGACTCCGGACTGGCTCTCGATTTCACAATTGATGATCTTCAAAAATATTTCAGTGAGATAGCTAGTGCTCCTAAGCGCCATGCAATCGGCTAGGTGGCTGTGATCTTTTAGACACTCACTCATCCATTTTTTATCTATTTTGGTGGCTTTTTTGATTTTGAATGCTTTTATTGAAGAGCTCTGCGTGTGGCTGAGGGTCGCTTTCAATCACTCGGGTCGGTTGGGGTGCTGTGATAGGTGACGGTTGACCCGGCTAAGGCGGCACAGGTGTGGTTCGAGGGTGGGCAGGTGTGCTGTTTTGTTAGTTGTGATTCGGGTTTGGGTGTGGTGGTCGCGCGAGGGTCGGTCGTAGGGGTCTCTTAAGTGGTGGTGTAGGTATGGGTCCCGTAGGAGGACTCGGCTTTGGGATAAACGATTTTTGGTGTTAAAAGTCTGTGGTGTTGTTTGACATCTTACAATTGTTTTACAGCGCAACAAACGTGAAAAAAATGTTTTAAACCAGGCTTATTTAATAGAGTTAAAAGGTAATTAAGGTTTAAAAGACTGAAAGATTAAAAATTTAGAATTTTTGAATGACCTAACTCAGATGAACTTGTTGTTTTCAAGGTTGTTGATCTTGTGCAGGAGGTTTTAGTTTGCGATGGGCTCTTTGGTAGAACGTTATGGTAGTCTTTTCAGTGAGATAAATTAAGGAAATTTGTGCACGACTGCTACCATTTACCTTTTGACCTTTATTTCTTAGCATTGCTAATTTAACTGCCGAAATACAGTAAACTTAATCAAAAGGAGAAGATTAGGCATTGACTAAGGAACGAGTTTCTCGGTTTACGATTGAAGGCACACAATATCAAAAATATGAACGTACACTTAATTTTAGCCGTTTTTTAACTTTTTAGGCACTGCTAAATTTGCGCAAAAAAAAGGACCTAAATTAATCACATCGTTGCGCACCAGTTAGTCATTCATATCACAAACAAGTGGGTGCCAGTCTTCAAAGGATCTAATGTGAAATATAGCAATATAGCTTACTGCCTTTTTTTGCATTATTTTTAGGCTTTAGGTAAAATTGACTTTTATTTGTGGCCTACCAATGCGTTTAGTTCAATTAGTTAAATCTCCGATAAAGCTGACGCAATTTTTATTCTCTTGGCCAGACCAAACACTGCGATAGCTTTGAATTTTTATTAAAGTGCGCAATAACTGGTAATGCAGGGCTTTTGTTGTTGTTGTTAGCTTGAGGGAATGAATGAAATAGATAGCTGATGTAGCAAAAAGGAAACGTAGAATATTGTTTCGTGGATCCGCTTTCACTTGTATTGAGCATTAAGCTATCCATAATAAGCATTTTTATTTATACTAACGGCCTTCTTTTTCTGTAGCTTACTACTTCTCATAGATTACAACATTGGACAATATTATTCGTCCTTGTTACAGTTGTTGGACTTAGTCATTCGTCTGGAGGTGATAACAGTTTAATCTTTAATCAGTGCCTGTACGTATGTCGCGTGACTCAATGCAACTCTACGGAAAGTGCAACCTACCTCTTGCTTAAAACAAAACCTTATGAGCCTCGAAATCTTAGTGTACTAGAAAAGATAATCACTTGGAACTGTGAAGATGAGTGTAAATATCATTGTATGTGGTGGACTGTTGATGAACATCGGCTTAAAGGAGTATCTCCTCAACAGTTTTATGGAAGAGTAAGTTGCCTTTTTGAGATCTTTCATAAAATTTTAAGTTTTAATGGATATTAATGGAACTAGAGATATAATGCGTTCTACTGCATCACATTGCTTAGTTGGCCTGCATGTACGTAGAAGTAACATAGATAATATATTTAGTGTACAAAAAATGATAGACATGGTTGTTATCAACAGCAGATCTAAAAGACAGTTCAAGTCAATTAAATTCAAAAGTAATTTTTCGTGAAGACATGAAGGCATGCATTCCAAATATGGGTGAGAGCATGATGCTTTGGAATGTATAAATCAGCTTAAGTTTAGGTCCACTTTTAAAGAATCACGTAAGACATTAATTTTGAACGTCGTATTGCTTGTATTGATGGGCTTAGAAATGGGAATTCGCATGACATGATATGTGTGTGCTTTTGATTCTAATTGAGGTTTCGCTATGCATTATTACAAATGATGCGGATAACATGTTGATTTCTCGAACTGACAAAGTCTCAAATTATTATTTTTCTCTTGCTGGATTGGAAACACTCGATTAGGTTACACGGAATCAATAATTTTTTTGTTATTTAAGGAGTTTTTATTCATAGCATTTTATTTATTGGCAAGGGTACCTCCATACTCTCTTAAAACTAGACAATCTTTGTATAAGCCTCCCTCTAAAAAGCCAGTAAATAAGCCATACGCAAGTAATTTTTTTGCAAAGTACCAAAGCGATGAAATAAAGCGACAACAAAACTCAAGGTTGATATCAGAATAATACTGCGGGTGTGTTTTGAAAAAAGGTCACATACACCTGCAGATATTTATTTTTCTGGCGGTTCACTAAATTTGATCTTAGATTTTTGTACACCACAATCTTTGCTCTATTCTGCTCACTTTTCTACTCCATCAATTCCAAATGCACGTCAATGTGTGACACGGACGTAAAGAATGATTTAGTTAAGTGATCTTAAAATACATCGGAGGTATCTTTTGCGGAAGGGTGATACTGTGAGAAGTACGTGAATGCTAATTATTACTTGCCCCTTAGATATTAATACCCTAGCTATGAGCGCTACCTCTCAGTTGTAACAAATAACTTTGTTGTTAAGTTGAGGTGCTCTTAATGACAATTTACTGCTTTAGTGGCCCCAAATTCGCCTGTTTGGTGCCCAGGAGCCGGCGGCAGCCTTCTTCTCCTTCCTCAACCTTGTCACCCAACTAGTGACAATGCGGCGTTTCCTTCTTTGTGTGCCCCCTCAAGCTCCACTCTATGCCTTCTGGGTGCTTTTTGCCTCTGTACGTCTCCCTGTGTTTTGGTACTTGTCAATTTTATGCAGCTAACTTGAGAGGTGGACTTTGTTTAGTTTTGGCCAGTGGCCCTACAAATTGGGGTAAACATATGACGACATCAAGTGGTAGGATAAACGCGGCATAGCTGAGTCGAACAGGCCCTAGCTAGCCTACTTGTATCATCTAATTTTCAATTTCGAAATAAATTGTGAAATTCCAAGTAGAGGAATTAAAGCGCATTTATATTGGATGAGCTTAGCTGCTTATAAACGGAGTTCAACTATATTGTGTCGGCGAAAATATATGCGGAATGCCAAAGTGCAGAATTTTTCAGTTAATGCAGGGTGATATGTTTCTTGTGGTCAAAATGCGTGAAACTTCAGGTTGAAATTCACGGAAATATTAACATATATGATAATCTTTAATCTATTCTATTCGCAATGATAAAGTTGTACAACGAAGAGTTTTAAGAAGGCTATTTCAAAAAAGTGAGCTAATAAGGTCATTTAGATCGGGGTTTTATGAATCACGCAACATACCAACGGATCCCTTGTTTGCCCCTAGGCTGGTGCTAATGCCTGGCTTTGGTCAACCGTTTTTCATATCTGTGACACGGATTTCACTGAGGTCTGTTTCCGTTATCCTTGCCCTACCGCGTATGTTTAAAACACAAGATCTAAAATTTAGTGGTAAGATCTCTAATTTCTTCTCCGATCATAGCTAGGATGGAAATAATTCCGCCATTGTATAATCTGAATATCGCTGAGTATTTAAAGCAACTTCAGTACCTTAGGTGCTGGTCTTTCGATAATTTCTAGTCATTCTTTTATTCCATTATTTTAGAAATTAGACTACTGTTCCGCATTCGTTTATGTGGGATCTTTTTTTATCATTACACTTGCTCGGATAACGCGAGGGCAACTTCGGTGGGCTCGAAATGCAATGCTATGCATCGCCTTTCATCTCGTTTTCTCATATTTATTTGACCTAATCACTTCGCCCAGGATCAAATACGATTTCAACATGAAGGTTAATCTAACACTAGGTGAGTGACTCGACACTGGAATCGTGCACATATTTCCACCAGTTGGGTCATTAGGCTAGATCCGAAGGAGGTCAGATTAGGAATCACGACGGCGTGGAGGGGATCTGATCTTGTCCCACTTGTGGTTGTAATAGGTCTGCTGACGTTGGTAGGATGGCTTGTGGGAATTCCCAAAGCTCGGGATGGGGAAGAGCAGACGTCTTATCGAGTTATGCAAGCCACGGTTTTCTACATTGCCACTGTGGCTACGCTTGAATTCATCGACTTTCCTGCCATCCTGTGGCTGTTTGATGCTCACTCTCTGTGGCACGCTGCTACTATTCTCATTCCCTTCCCTATATTTTCGTAAGTTTCACATGTAATTGCCATCTGTGATTGATACGTAAGGAGAGCCAGACATGGATATAATGCCCATCTAAAGCAGTATTTACATAAGTTGGTATTGTTGAGATGAGAACGATACTTGAACTTTCGCTCTCACGTCAAAAAAGGCACAGACAACAACTTGCTCTTTTACGATTATTTTTATGGAGATTGTGCATTTCATTTTCATGGGTCAATTAATTTTAAGCAGCCTTTAATCCGAGATATTGTTTTTGCCCACAATATGTGCTATTTCAGGTACGCCATCAAGGATTGCCGCAACCTTTATCGCATTGAGCTGAAAGTCAGAACATGAATTTTGGTCAACGCTTAGACCTGATCCGCCAACTTCTCAGTTTTATCATGCCTTTGCTAACTTTTTAAAGCATTATATCAGTACACTGAATGATCCCAAAAGCGTGGGCGAATTCATGGCAACGTATTAATTGGGCAATGAGTGGTGCTTATGCACTCACGATACTTATTGTACACTTACACCTTTCGTTTTTTTCAATGTTATTAATTTACAGTTTTTTCAAATAAATGGACCTACGTGTGAGCTGGATTAGAAGCCTTATTCCCCTCCCCCCACTGACTTCTGTGGTTGAAGTAGGTAATCTCGCTGAATTACTGCTGCTCACTCAAAACCCTCCAGATGCCATTTGTCGTCGAAGCTAGAGAAAGTTGTGGACACAATGTCCTGTATTTGGTGGCGCGACCTTATGAGCCTTCAAGCTATTAGTTTAAAACTAGTGCCCGTGGAGCAGAATCCTGCGCCGTAATTATGCGTTTGCGTTATACTTGTGTTTTAGAGTCTCACAATACAATCATAATCTAACTAATGCGTTGCATATCCATGATATTAGCAGTAGTTATGATACATTAGGACATGGAGAAATATACCATAAATTGATGCGAGATTCACTCATAAATACTTCCAGAATCAAAGAAAAACTAGCACAGAGAAACCAAAATATATAATAGGGCTTGTGGAACAAGCACCATACTGGTTTAGGACGATTATTATAGTGTGGCACTTTAATTTATTTAATTCTCGGATTCAGTAATAGGCCATTATGGGCTTATCCATTGCACTTCCACTGAACTGCCTGGCATACGAACGATGTCAATGGCCCCCAAACTCTTCCATGCGTCAACAATGTATATTCTACCGAGCTATTATGTCTACCATCGGCTTAAGGGAAAACTAGGACTGCTACCACCGGTCTCACGAGCCTCCGATAATGTATTTAGTGTTACACATAAAAAACATTTAAGAAATTATCTTAAAAAAGCGATTTTAAGAAATGAGATTCCGGTGTGCGTAACAAGAAATGACTACTACAATACGATTGTGGTTCATCCCTCGGTTCTGGTGAGGCGCCACTTTTGTACTTTGAATCAGCCCCCTTGTACCTCGCTGGGTGGGCTGGCCTTTTGGGCCATACCAATAGCCTAGACACCTTCTCCATACTGAATATATATTCTGCCCGAGTATTTTGTCTTCTTTCGTCTTTAGTGAGTCTTGGGACGCTACATTGGTGGCAGCGGAAAGCGAACCCCATCTTAAGAGACATGTATCCCATTTTTCCACTTCCGCGTGATAAGCCTTAGTTGAGCGGGAGAAGTACATATGCTACGGATGGGAAAATGGTGATGACCCCTAATAGGAGGACTAATGTTGATGTCTACCTTCTGCATCTCTCTCAGTCCCGTGTTCTGCAAAAAAGCTATTAACAACTGAATCGACATTGGCCGTGAACCATCTGGAAGTTTCGTTACGGATTCCCCCTACCATCCTAAATCAAATCCCTAAACCAGACGAAATTCTAGTTCCAGTGAAGCCGCCAAGAGGGATCAGCGACGTTGAGGTCAAGTATCCCCTCAGTTGCGCGCTAATTTGGCGACTGCCACGGTCGGCTCGTGGGTGTTTCTTTACTACACCGACTACGTTGTAATGGCTGACGCGGGAGGTTGACCTGCTGGAGCGCCGGGAACGACGCTCAAAAGAGGAGGGAGGCTATGTAATACGATAGTGGGTTACCCTCGGTTCTGGTGAGGCGCCACTTTTGTACTTTGAATTAGCCCCCTTGTACCTCGCTGGGTGGGCTGGCCTCTTGGGCCATGCCAATGGCCCAGATACCTTCTCTGCGCTGAATATATACTCTGTTCGAGTATTTTGTCTTCTTTCGTCTTTAGGGAGTCCCGAGACGCTACGCTAAGGTTGTCCAATTTGTGGTTAATGCGGAGTCAGGTTTGCAATGCACTTGAAAACGTTAATACCTCAGCATACCTTGCAGAAAATTAAGACAATTGTAGCATGGTGCATTATTTTTGACACGATTTAAAGAATTTGGAGATTGATGTCAATTAGAAATGATCAAGAATTTCTGGCATTTATTACATTATCACCCAAACATCTTACCTGAAAAAATACACTTTCAAACAATTTTAAAAGTGTTTCTGATATGCCATCTTAACAATTACCTCATTTTGGCTTCAAAAAGTGAAGATGTGAATAATTTTCTTATTCTGAACATTTGAGCAATTTCCTATTGGTTGATTAGGATCGTATCTTACTGGTCGTCTTAGAGTACGTGCACTTTGCCCTGAAAATGTTGGGTCTGCCGCTGTTCTGGGGTTCTCTGGGTGCGCTTAGAATTCAAGGTTGTAATGTCTTGCTGAGCTGCCGTTATCTGTGTAGTAGGGCGATTTACGATGGCGGTCGCAAAATTTACCGCGAGCAGCGTCTCCTCGGGTAATAGGATTGATGAAGATAAGGGCTTGTCCACTAGATATTAGTTTGTGAGCATTTGGTGTCCGCTATTCCTCATTCCTGTTATTTAGGTACTTTGTAAGCCTCTTTTGTACTTGCGTGAAACGATTTAAGTGTAAATGACTGTCTTCTTCACGCTAATGCGTTACTTCTTTGCGCAAAGTAATAATTGCTATGTCGCTACTTTTAATTTTTCTGACACGATCTGTGTTGGTATTTTTAGTGATTATTTTAGAAATTTCATATTTGTAAGACTTTATGTCACCTCCTATCCCGTTTTTCCCCCAACTTATAGGTACAGCTGTGATCAGATTTTTGATATAATATCCGGTGTCGAACAATACTCCGAATTTCTACCATGGTGTCTTGATTCGGTTATTTTGCAGACCCATCCCACAAAAGGTAAACTTTGCCGATTGAGTATTGGATTCTACCCCTTCAAAGAAAGTTACAATTCGTGGGTAACGGTAATTCGACCAAAATATGTTAAGGTAACGCCCCTTCACCGTGGCATCTTAGTGAATTCACTTTTCCTTATTCTAATTTATGCGCTTGAGTAAGCGACTGTGACATCTAGTAACTGCTCAAAACAATTATTCTCTTGTTTATCAGATAATTTGCAAGATTAGTGCTTCACATAAACCCGAGCTTTTACATTGTTTTTCCGCTATTTATTTGTTCATACCACAATAGTGGCTAGAAATCCTAAGTGACATGAACATAACGCAGGTTACTTTCCTTGATCACATTGTATCTTGACATATCCAGTCTTTGGCTAGTATTTAAAGTAGTGCCGACCTCGTTCTCAGGCGAAATACGAGAAGCTCACGATTGTCTTATTGACGGTTGCAGAGACCTTGCCACAATCTCAGACGAACTGGCACATGCGCACACTTCACCAAATATTTGTTCGACAGCATGCGCTCGATGATATCACCACTGAGATTCATTTCGTTATTTCACTGCAACGTAGCCAGTAAAACTGTTGAACTCTGATCACTCGTATATTTGGACTGCCCAATTTAAACTGAGTGTGCCCACCTATTGCCCGGAGTCATTGTAGCCGAACCCGAGCTAACATGGATAATTAATAGTCATCAAGAACTGGTTGACCTAGAATATCGCTTCAAATTTAGTAAAGAACTTTGTTGCATTTGTTTCCTCAACACTATCCACAACTAAAAAATGCCTACTCACACATCGACAGAAGAGGAGGAACGTAGGGCCACACTTCCTGCCCCGTACTCACCGCATTCTCTTTACAGTCAGTGGCCACCAATAGCTACCTTTTCGAGCACCTGATTAATGAGTGGCACATCCGACCCGGCTTGCCCGACAACGAGAACACATGCACGGTCGAATTAAAGGTGAGAACTGCACCAATGCCTCAAACACCTCACACACGAATTGGGTTCGATTTAAGCAGCTTTGACTCCTCCCCACCTAGGTCGATTTCAGGTTTCGTTCCAAGCTCCACTCCCGAATATCCAGCCTCTTCTTTGATCAGGTGGTCGACTTCATGGTGGGTGCCTTCTTGGGTAGAGCCAATACCCTTCACGGCCCCGGCTCCATACCCCGGCAACCACCTACAATTCTGGAGTACACCAAATAATGCCCCCTCCACAAAATCCCCACTTACTTCCCGATTGATGAAATGCCGCCATCGATGTTCCCAGGCATTCGGAAGATCTATTATTACCTTCAAGCCACCTTTCTCTCCATAATACAGTATCTGAATATGAGCAAGTGTATTTACGAGGGGTATCAAATACCCATATCTAAATTGTATTCGGCATACAAATCCTTGACGGTTGTCATTTTGAGATGGGCAAGTTGGCCAAGGATGTAGAGGCAAGCGTCTTTGGCGTCGTTGTACTCGTGTAGAAGCTCACGCCACATCTTCAGTTCGTTCTCTACGTCCTCCACGGTGAAGACCTCGAGGCCTCGCATCTCGCATATTCTCCTCTGCAGCGCTTCGATGGCCTCATCCAACTCGTGCTCCTTTTCCTCTTCATTCGCAGCCGTCTTGAAGCTTGGGCCTTTGCGCTCCGGTGAAATCATCTCACTGCACCGCAGGAAGTGACTCCGCTCCCCCTGGAAGCGTGGATGATGCACTCACACTCACCGAGGAATGCTTAACTCAGTACCATGGTGGTTTATCATTAAAGGAACGCAGATGCATATCTCTGGCATTTATTAAAGCTGCATGAATTGACTGTCATAATGCTTCCAACCGCCATTCTGTATTGTTTTCACCTCTTGAACAAAATTGTTACGCACTTGATCAAAGCTCCGCCGTTTCGATAAGCGAAAAACAATACTACTTTTGATGAAATGCTATTCATTCAAAGCGCAAAGCAGGGAGAAAGTTATCCACACCCCAATACGTCCGATGCGATTTTTTCAACCATACGAACAAAAACACAACTCTACATTGGGTGGGTGGGCGTATCACAATTTTAATGGACATTTGAACTTAGATCGTTGCTTTCGAATTTACCCAATCGGGATGGACGGAACGAGCTTGAGTCAATTCAGCCGATGGCTTAAGCTCGAGTGTTAGCAGTTATCATCCAAACGTCAATGACCGTAGGGGAAAAATAAGCTACCTTCAAGAGAGTGGAGTGTTCGGGCTGTTTAGATTCTCCTAGCGATGGTGGCATAGTGGAGCGGCCCTGGTTTTCATTTCGCGACCGTAGTGGTGACTTGAATGGCGCGTTCACCGCTGGCTTTGAACGGGGCTTCTCCACGAGTACAGGAAGAATTAAGAAAAATGAATGGATATCAAAACTTGTTGCAATGCAAGAGGCTTAAGGAGTAGTGAGTACACTTTATTCACTTAGTTAAAATCATATAAAATAAGAAAATGTACAAATTTGAAGGTAGAATACAACTCATTTGCCATCCTTTCGAAGAGCAGAACATCGTGGACAAAACCACTGCCCTCGAGGCTTAGTCGTTAGACCGACACAGCCGAAATGGAACCATTCAATGGGACAGTCCCGATTGTCGCAGGCAACCATTTCACCGTAGGACACCTGTTGGCAAATGCAGTAGGTAGGTTCATTTGGATCGATTGGCATGTCGAGTACGTCACTGGGGTTATTCGTCAAGGCTAGAGCAAGAGCTGCAGACGCAGGCATTCTATAGGCCAAAAGTATGCTTAAGGAACCATCAAGCAACGCGCATAGGAGAGAGAAACCCACTAACCTCGAAGGAACGCTAAAGGGGGTTTTCTTCCGGGGCTTTTTCATTTCTTTTAGGACCGAAGCCTTTTTAAATTCGACCATATCAGCGTCAAGACGCTGAATCTGCCTATCCACAAGCTCATATATACTTTCAGCCCTAGAAACTTTATCGTTGCATATTTCTTCGGCTGTCTGAAACAGGTTTTGTATTTCATTGAGGCGCCTGACACGTTCGTCTCTGGGTAAATCTTTCGCAATAAGCAAAAGCTCATTTGTTTTCGTCTGCGCTTCGTTCATGATTTCTTGAACTTTTTGATCAAGGTCCCGTATGATTTTGAACTCCTGCTGAAGATAAGGCGGCGCCTGCTCAAGTTCTAAAACAAAGCAAGCTGCGCATGTTAAGCCGGGAACACTTTCCATTTAATTTACTGAACCAATCTTGATCTAATTCGCAGTTTGAAACTAAGGAAACACGAATTCCGCACGCAACGAAAAAGGGAGCAAAAACACCCACGATATGGTGCGAACTTTGGCACCTTTTCAAAAAGGGAACGAACGATCCGCAAATCCAAATACGTGTGTACGGGAGGTACCAGACCAAACACATAAAAACAGCAAGAAGTTTATAACATTAAGGTAGTCAAACGCAAGTTGATGCACCGTTGAGTGGGAATACAAGACAGTCTAGAAGATACTGCTACCACAGGCTAGTGAATGTAAAACATATGAAGCCCCACCTATTTCCTGCGGTATGGTGAGCGCTAAAGACACCCAGCAACCACCAACAACTATTTACCATCCAGGAACTTTTGGAAATACTCCATACGAAGCCAAAGGCATGGAGCAAAGCACAATGGGCATGAACTAGGCAATCCAGTTAAACAAACAGCGGGACACGTAGGTATTAAGGAGATTAGTAAGGCATTATAAAGCCTGCTAACATTTTTAAAAAGTTTACTTTAATAACACTTTATAAACTGTCTTTTTTAAATCGCATACCTGCTGAAATGACGTTAAGGTAATCAAATCAAAATCGTCTACAAGTTCTTTGGTGCACGGCATAGGATTATTATTTAGTTGCGCAGAATTTGAAGTAATTTAAGTGCAGTGATCTTTTATCCCTATTTCATTAATCAGCCTATGATTTTATTTGTTCCACTCTTATCATAGACGGTCTTCCCTTTATTATCTGTAAATTGTAATGAATTTCATTGTTACAAATGCTCCCAATTGCGTAAAGATGGCCCTTTGAACCCAGCATACTTAAAATTTTGGTTAATTTTAAGGCTTTTGTCCTGCTGGAACCAATTCCCCAAGTCCTAAAAAACATCATCATTGAGCACGGACCAGATGTCGAGAATGCTTTGTAAAAATGTCTACTCATTTGACCCAAGTGCTAATCTCATTCACACTGCATCATACAAAAACGGTGAACTACACACATGAGGGCGATGGATAACCCACTTTGGGAACGCATACATCTCCACCATTGCTTGAGTAACTCTTCTCACGTTTATATCTACTGCTAACCACATTGGACTGGTGCAAGAAAGGAAGACTGACCGCGTGGAGTGCAACTATTTCCGATCACATCCCACTGGCACATCAAAACATGCCAGAAATCCGTCACGGCTTTGAATGCACTCTTCAGTACCCATGCACATCAAAATTTATTGCAAAATAAGTAGAAGAGTTTGCTCGCGAATCAGGAGGCTGTTTACGGAAGGACCACCTAGATATCATCGCAGGAACACAGAATCCCAATGGAAAATGGGGAAGCGTCGCGTTTTAAAACACGTTTCCAGGAAAGACTTTGAGACAAACTGAAGGGGAATTGAATAAATAATAATAAGAGACAGCGTTTAGCATTCGTTAGAATTCTTTACAAAGGTGCGTTGGAGTGGAGATAAAATTAAAAAAGCACAAGAGCCCAGCATTAGTGCTGCGACGCTGCGATTACGGCTGGCATTGTATTCTGTAGATCGAGTCTTGAACATGCAGTGGCAGACACAACCTCCAGCCTTGGTTCACCCTCTACCACCACAACCTCTTCCTCCAGAGGGGTTAGAGAACTGGTAGTGGCGGGGGTTATCTCAGAGAAGGATCGTCCTTTCGGAATTGTCTTCGACACTTCGTCGCCCTCCTCACTGGCCTGACGCTTGACAATCCAACTATCGTCGGGTCTGAGTCGGAGAGAAAGGGTTCGCACCGGTCTATGAGGCTGTTCCTCATCTGGTGCCATGGTAAACAGAGAGAGAGTGAGTCGTCCAGGGGGTGAGGTTCGCAAAAACTCCGTCGGCGGGTGCACCGCTGACACAGAGGACGATAGAGGAAGCTCTGGAGGCTCCGAAAAGCCGCTGTTCGATGGGACGATGGTGATAGTAACGGAGGGTACCTTTGGTAGCGAATCCTTTGTCAAATCACCATTGGCTAATCAGCAAAAATAAATATGTAAATACCCTGTTGATCAAATTGGACCCTTTAAGCCGGCTTTTTGCTTCCTCTACAGATACATGAAGTCCCATTTAATTGACCTAATCATAAGAGTGTTTTTAAAAAACCGGCAACACAATGAAGCGTGGCTAAGCGCACCTTGAGCGTATCAGCTGACTGCTTCCAGTAAAGACGACATACAAGCAAAAGACTCAGATTTAACTTACAGATTTGTGGGCTGGAGAAAGAAGGGGTTAATAGAATGTCATGCTCGCTGACGGAAGATGTGGCGGCCTCAGAAGATGGAGAGGAGAGAGAGGACACCGAGACACCGCCCATGTTTTCCGCAACACCGCCATCGCCGGCTTCACCATCAGGCGGGGGGACAGGAATGCTGGGAACGGTAATAGTGGGGTTCAGCGGCGACCTTGGGGGGGAGGTAAGAGGAACGGTAAGGTAAGGTGCCGTGGTGGTAGGCGGTTGGCGCCGCTGGAAGAGGCGGGTGGGTGAGGACTTGGAGCGGGAGATCACGACCCCCCCGCTGCCCACGTCCTCGTATACATCGGGGTGCCAATGCCGGATGCGCTGAGAGGTCGTGACCAACACTCGGCGTCGTATACCGCTTGGGCTGCCTTCCAACTCGGAAGGTTTTTCTTGTGAAGATTAAAACACTTATCCGTTGATTTTACAAATCTTTTTCTGGTTGTAACAAGCCTGCAAACTTCTTTCAATGAAGATTAAGCTTTAAACATTGCGGTACACATAAAAGCCGATTTCAATATCATTAATCGCTACAAATGTCAGAAATAAGTGACATATTTCGGATCAACTTACGGTAAGTGATCGTACCAAATAATGTCAAAAACACATCTGTTGAGTTTAAAACAATAAATTGGCCATAGCATGTTCTTGGTCCAAGGTTAATTGCATTGTTTTGCCAATTTGAGAACAATAAAATATCTAGGGTACGGCGGTGGCCAGTGCATATCATTACCCAACTTGTCAAAGTGCCTCGAAGTAAAAAGGGATAGTAATAAGATTGTTAGCACATTAGACTCGCTATGCACATAGTAGACGCACTCTTAGTGCTAGGTCTACAATTTGACTACAACAGGTGGATTGAAAGATGATCGAGTAGATCAATCATACTTTTGCTTCGTCGCCAATATACGAAAAAATCCAAAAATAGACCAGCTAAAGAGCTTAAAACGGCAAAGTGAAATGACTCGAGGCAAAGAAAACTCACGAGGGACATTGATCAGCTCCTCCTGAATTCGAGAAAACTGAGGGAAAGATTTGAAGGCAAAGAGCTCGGCCTCCAAATCAACCGGACCGGATGGTCCAGGAGGTGGTTCGAAGGTATCATATTCCTCTTCTCCCTCCCTTACTAATGTTGTCGTCACTCCCGGACTCTCCACACGTGGCCGAACCGCTCCCGTCGCCTCGGTCGGCTTGTCCTTTTGTTGAAAGAGAGCACTGTGACGGTGGGCACTGAAACCATGAAATAGTCCGAGGAATTGCCTGATAAACTCGGTCCAATTATTCTTGTGCATACACAAATACAGTCTACGGAAAACCAGTTGTTGATTACGGATCTGCACGTAATTGTTAGCTTTTCTGTTTGTTGGGAGCAAGGGAGTAATTCCACCGTAGTTTAATTATAGGAAAAAATATTTAGTCATGGACCTACTGCGGTGGAGATATACTGCGAGCAAGGGAAAAGGAGTGTGAAAAGTGGGAGGTGATTAAATGATGTGATGAACAAACGTGCTAAAGTCAACTGTCAATGTTGCGATGGTGATGGCGACGAAAAGTAACCACGGTACACATGAGAGTGTTACTTAAAAAGTGCAGTTCAACGTGACTTCGTGTTTGCTTTGCATATTTTACAGCTGACCGACCACTTCTGTCCCAATTTAGAGGGAATAAAGTGGGTTTCCGAAATCATGGACACAAACAAACTCATGGCAGGTTTCCACGTTCTCCACACGCTTTCTGTAACATTGGCAAATTAAAAACGCGAACGATACCATGTTTTGCAAGCAATTTTTTTTTGCTGACGCATTGATGTGCTATCCAAATGGTCATACATTACGCTCGAAAAAGCGACCAGCTTGTCACAAATTCCTGATTTAAAGAATTTGCACTAAAAGCCGCAAAATACCACACAAAAAGATTGACCAAGCAAAGAAGATCTGAAAGGAACAATTAGGAGCACTACTATCCGACTGGAGTAAGAGTGGAAACGTGTAGAACACCACTGTCAAGCTGTATGTCAGCACAAATGGCATACGTGAATCATCGAAGCATTAAGACCACATTTAATCAAGTACATGGTTTGTTTCCAATAAATGAGGTCATAAGGACGAGTAAAAATATAGATCAAGAAATAATTAGTTTGCTGCTATAAAAAACAGCTTACTGCGGCCTGACACCAAAAAAACAAAGAACACGAAAAGCAGGTACTAGGAATTCGACCTCGTAATGTATGGTGAATCAGTGAAGTCTTCAGTTCAATGTTTCCCCAAAAAATAGAAATCACGGCAGGATATACACACGAACGTTGATATGAGGGGAGAGGAAGCAAAAGCAAAGGGTCATGTTTGAGGTAAAACAGATGGCAGAGTGGACGCACCTGGCTTCCAAGATGCCTTGGTAAGTTTCCAACTGTCGTAGAAAATTTGCGTTTGGATTCACGCAAGGGCGTTTGCTTTTAACAAACTCCAATGCGTCGTTCAACTTCCAGCCCTTCTCCTTCATCGCATAGGCCACAACCTAGACGAGAAAGGGATCTCATTCAACTCAAATCCACTGTCTTTACGCACTGTGTCAAGGACAACAGTGCTCGGGCCTATTCATGTGATGTATGTGCTATCTAGAGCCCTAATGCGCAAATATGTATAGTGGTGTGCCTGTCCATCCTAAGAGTAAATTCTCAAAGACCATGTGATTGAGATAAAAATACCATGATGTGAATACATTCGCATTGGTCGCTTCTGCCTGCTTAATATACGGCCATTTTAGCAACACATCAATAGGTTAGCTCAAAATGCGACTGTAAAACATGCTGTTCACGTTTTTACTTCTCATCTACGAAAATCGAGTTGAGAATGTAGAAACTTTGAAGTAAATCGTCTGGAGACCCACTTTGTTCCCTCTAATGCATTCGTGTTGAATGACATTACAGAGTGCATACATAGCACTAAATCGTGACTAAAATTGCTATATTCTGCCGAAGAATTCAAATGAAACATAGCTGACATCGTCTAATATGGAAATTAAAGATGAGTTGCAGGGTATACTTTATCGATAAAAAGGGAGTTTTTAGATGGATACTGAAACTCGGCGCAATTTGTGGAAGGACTCTTTACAATTCTGAGTTCTAAACGGTCGTTATTGAACTATAGACGCCAGTTGATACATGATTGTGGTAGCTTACCGTTGAACCAGACCGACTAATACCCATTTTGCAGTGAACAAGGCAACGTGTTCCATTCGCCCTAAAAGAACAGAATTTATAATACATACGAAACTAGTATTCTACCGCACAAATCAAATAAACATTTTCAAACGGTTCAATACTCTACCTAAGGCAGAATACTAACTTGCCTTCGTTACACAACCAGAAGACCCAATTAAGAGGGATAATTAGGAGTCCAAGTGATGGGAAGCTACGATGAATTCCCAGAGCGCGTTAGTAAACACACCTTTCCAGTGGGAAAGTCACACCGATGACGGTGTTTACCCAGTGTAGGTGTGTAAAGGAATTTAGGCAGACAAACTGCTGATTTCGGAAATCACTTTGAATAAAAACACAGCGCAAGCTTTTGCCAATTGCAGCCTCGAAGGAAGGCACAATCGCTGATGCTTACTAAAATATCATATTTTCTGGTAAAAAACAAGAGATGCTGAGTTGATCTTGACAATGGAAATTGGGATGGCAGATAAGACGAACAAAAAGGGCGGGGAGGAAAAATTACGCCATGCAGGGGGATTTAAAAAGTGCAAAATGTAAAAATAGATTTAAAAATATCATAAATCGAAATGCTCAACACAAGCACCCGAATATGGGCCCATTAAATAAACTTGTTATGCAGAACTTAATTTGTTGGGAACAAATTAATGGACGTGTTTAAGCAGGACATTATAAGTATGCCACAAATCTCGGTATAAACAACTTACAAAGCTGAAACATTATAGGCAGGATAGAGAAATAAACATACAAAATGTCAGTCATTTTATTATGGATTGAAATTCTGGAGACAGCGCCGAAAACACATGGAAAAACTAGTAGTGGGAAAGCTTCTAATTTGAGCTAAGCCATTTAAGAAAAATTATTACAAGTCAGCACGATTAGGTAAGGACGCTACCCGCCGTTGTGACCTTGTGCACACCTGACAGTGAAAAAAGGCATATTAACAGCCTATCTTAGTGCGAAATATAAAAGTTAACAAAGAGCAACTAAATACGGAAAAGTCGACGTCTATAAACCCATGCTTTCAAGAACATTGGTAGCTAAATTTCGAGAAAGACCCTATCAAATGTGCATACGCAGAAGACTCGTTTATGTCAAAAGACGCAATCGACGATGACACTTAAGTTGAGACAGAGTCCAAATGAAGAAAATCCTTCGAACTTTCACAAAAAACCGACAAATTATTCAAACATATTAGAATGAGCCTTGAAGAGAATCAATGTAGTAAAGTAGCATTATATCCAAAGTATATATCGACAATGCATGAAGTAAAAAAATTATTAAATGCATGGAAAACTAAATAAATGAATGTTAAGATGTATTCTTATAACAGTTTTTTCTTCATTTCTCACCAACAGCACAGTTGATTAGATAAAACCACATATCCCAGGTGGGATGATATTGTCAGACAAAACAGGCATCACTAACACTTTTGGAAAACAGCTCAATGAACAAGAGCCGAGACCAAGGTCAGGCTAATAAAACAAATTGTCTTCAATTCATAAGAAGTAAGCAATAGGACTTGCATACACACGAGGCATAATGTAATGCCCAATTAATTAAACAAACTTGCAAGAAAAACAAGAATCGAAAATAGGTGCTCAACGCAGGGGAACACCGACAAAGAAGTAATGTAATGTGTAGCATTCAATAAGACACAGGTTCTCACGAACTTTTACCGACGCTACCACCACCTAAATTTAAAGAGCCTCGCACGAAGACCCACGTTCTTGGATGCACACTTTTAGGCGCATCTGAAGTCGCGCACGGCAGGTGTGAACTGGGTGAGTTCAAAGTACGCGCAGACAATGTGCGCAATGAATCGGTCACGAAGATGGAAAGAGGATCAGCACTGCGACGCAGCGCTGATCGCGTCAGTGCTTGAACACATCACTTTTGCAGCGTTCAGATCGCGAATGCAATGGGGGTACTGAAGGCTCGCACTCCCTCGACTAACACAGAAATTACCCGTATGCTAAGCATTACAAGGCATGCCAAGGTATAGAACTTATGAGATCTCATTTCGATCGAATAGACTCGAGTAGACAAATTGATTTGGCCGAACCAAGGGTAAACGCCAATCAGATTTATGCGACACTGGAGATCCTCGTCTGTGATTTGTGTTAGATGACTTTTAATTTTCCTCCACCGAAAAATCAAATACGAATAAGGAGAGGTTAGGAAAACAGTGCGACAAGGAATATAGAATTGCAAACATCTGTAAAAGGTGAGCTGGGTGCTCCTTGATGTAAACTGCAATTGAAATACATGTCATCAATGAGCCGAAATTTGAAGCGCATTGAGCTTTCTGCAAGAAAAGAATGCCCTACGTTGGGTGCTAAATACAATACAAATTAAATAAATTTACGTACCTTTACTCACACTGATGAACACACGATGTGTGATTAATGCGTGGGGTTTTTTTATGAAAAAAAGGAATTACATAAATTTTGAAAAAGCAGTAATTTATTTCCCTGCTTTACACTCGCATACCAACCATCCAAATCAACCACCCAATTTAATAAGAGTAGGAAAAGTTTTCTCAGTGGAAATATAAGGAAAAATGCATTTTTGGAATTCCCAGAAAACGATAACATCGAAAGACACGTAGAAGAGCAGAAGAACATCTGACTATGTTATTAAATACCACCATCTTGAAGTATTTTAGATACATTCCAAACACTTGAGATCTATCAATACCTAAACCCGGAATGTGTTTATTATGATAAAGCTGACAAACTCACCTCAATTCTTGAGTCCTCTTAATCAGTGGATACTAAAAACTTTGTTGAGAAGTTTGAAGGGGGAACGTTCAACGCGAAAAAGGTAACTACAGGAATCGGACGTGTAGTGCAGAACAAAGCTGCAAAGCATGATGTTACCAAGGATTATGTCTGAATCCGACGCACTGGCAACTGGGCTAAACTGCAGCGGAGCAAAAGCCATTTCACTTGAGCTACGATACTATAAGCTTACCTGGCCTCGTTGATGAATTTGAAGGTTTCGTCCCAGTAGGGCAGGAGCTGAGCTTTCTCGTCATCGTAGACGCGAATATTCTTGTAAACAAACTGGTCAGCGGGAAAGAAATTGTCCACTTCTCGAGTTACGTTGACAATGTGGGTGACGTTGTTGCGCCGTAGCTCATCCCCATTGGAGGCGTTGAAGGAGCTGCCCAGAAGAAGGTGGTCGAAGATGAAGGAGGGCACGTCCATCTGACCGTAGATTATCAACACCTGGTCGGCGATGAATTGACGCTGGTCCTTCAGTGACATGCCCATCTGTTTCTCCAGCATCTCCCGAAGCTATCAAATAGAATTTAAATGTGACATGTCGTACTGTTCGACTAAATTTAAAACCATGGAAGGTTATAAACTTAATTCGTGTCAGAACAAAACTAATGCAAACCTTACATGTCCACAGTAAGCACACACACAACAACAACAGCAAAATTCCTACACGTGGCTCTACCAAAGAGACATACAAAGAAGCGTCAAAGGCAAGTAGAAGAACGTAAGCGGCAAAACTATCCAAAGTGTGTACAATAAGTGAAAACACAAGGCTACAAAAAAAGCGGATACGTCACAGGTGACTCCTCTAGTCCAAATGTGGGCATTTCGCGTATTTAAAAGGACGGAAGGATAGTTATTAAACCAGAAAAAATAAAAATGAGTAGGTTTTTAATAAGCTTAATTTCAATGTTGAAGTTGACAGGAACATTCTGATAAATGAAAAAGGAACAAAAGCAACAGAAACTATAAATGTGATAAATCACACCACAAGGTAAAAGAGATTTCAGAGACTAAAAAGTTGGCTTCAGCTCCATCACTAGTCCCAGAGGGCGCTTTAAACCTTCTACACCCATTCACAGTCATTTTTGTATTTGAAGGTCATATAAAGGCCGATGCACAATTGAAAACGCAATCCTACTATTCTAAAAAGGAGCTGTGACATTTCGTTATAAAGACCGTTTATGAAACTATAATACGGTAGCTTTTAAACAGAAAAAGTAGCATAAAGATTTTTACTTACATTACCAGTTCACACCCACATTGCGTTGAGCAACCCAATTACAATAAGGGTAGGCAACGTGGGATAGATGAATACAGGAAGTGCACATTTGGGATGAATGCAAGCGCTTTTTTGTTCAGAAGATAAGTCAAAAAATGTACTAACAGAAGAGCTTCCTTTGAATAACGAATACCTGAGAGTTGACAGTCCTTGAAAATGAGCACATCTTACAGAATGAAAAACGGGACCCTTAACTCTACCTGCTCAACTGACGAGCTGATGCGTTCGTAAGTGAGCAAACACTCAAAAGTCGTATAGACGGTTAAATTCGATGCTCAGGCTAGTAAATTATTATGGAAGAAGTCAATAGCGATGCAAGAAACACTCGGTAAAATATTGAAAGGGTAGGTGAAAAAAACCAAAAGTAATGTTAATTAAAGTGAGGTAGAAGTGCTATAATAGCAATAGGAATAACGATAAAACTATAGTAAAACGTCATTTTGGGAAACAGACAAAGTCCTCATTCACATAAATTCCGCCATTGAACCGAGATTTTATTGAGAGCTCAAGCTCGCTTGATTAGGAAGATAACATGGAATCTAGACGTTAAACAAGAGAATAATTGGTTTTTTGGTTTGGTTTAGTTCGATTTGTAAAACAGAAGTGAAATTTCATAAGAAAGAACTTTACTGAGAGTCGTCGATCAAATTCAATTCGATGAGCAGAGCAAACCTAGCATAACTTCACTTCGTGGAAGTGCTAATTAGGAGTAACGCAGATAAGCAAGAGTGGATCTTGAACAACGGGGAAGATGAATGAACTCAATAGGTGAAATGGAGGGTAAAGCAGGAATATGTGGCTGACTATTTCACACCTTAAAACAAAATAAAAGTAGTTGCTTAGTGACTCAAAAGGGATAAAATAATGATTTTTATTGTACTCCAGAAATACGGAACGAAGTGAAGCGTAAATTGAGGAAGATGTTAAACATAAAACATTTTGGTGTTAGGTCTCCACACCAAAATGAAAAATCCTAGAAAATTTTAAAGAACATTTAACAGCGAGAGCAACCACTTGAGAATTATAAGGGTAAAGTAAAAGTCCACTTGAAGAAACTCAATAACTGTTTTATTATAAATTTGGACGATCCCAGCAATAGCAAACGAAAACAAGTCTTATCTATTCCGCGCGAAAAAACTGAGAAAATGGTACAAAATTAGTCTACTTTATACAGGACAGTGAAAGTTTCGGCCTTCTCTAGTGCTAGCATAATTTGTTTTCAAAAACCACATCTCTCCTAAGTAGCATTCACCTCAACTAAAATACCA
Organism: Echinococcus granulosus; assembly: GCF_000524195.1. Taxonomy (NCBI): domain Eukaryota; kingdom Metazoa; phylum Platyhelminthes; class Cestoda; order Cyclophyllidea; family Taeniidae; genus Echinococcus; species Echinococcus granulosus. The sequence continues at coordinate 215,932 of NW_020170437.1, forward strand.
ACAGTCGAAGTTGATCAGACAGTAAATTGGACGAAGTAAAGACAAGGGCAAGGCTTAGAGTTACCGAGGCATCTTTTAAATTTTAAGTCACAAAATTGAAAAAAACAGAAATGTTGTGATAAGATGTGTGAGTACACTTGAAACCTTACAAGAGTTCCACGCTTAAAAGAAAATAAGCGAGGCAGCATCACAAAATAGGTGAACTCTTTCCACGTGAAAAATATCCTTAAGTTTGAAAAACAAATACTCGATAAAATGTGAAACACTTACCTGAACAACATTGACATCCTCCAGATCAACCGAGCCCATGATTCTCTGTAGATGGAGACGAAGTGAATTTTTGAAGTCTTCATTTCTTCTCCTAGCGTGGCAATAAATAAAAGTATGCCGAAAAAAATTTGCGTATCTTATACGTGTAATCAAATTAAGCTTGAAAATTTGATAGGCTCAACATAATCCACTCAAAATCTTAAAAAAGTACTTTAAGAAAATAAACGAAACAAGAAAGCATTTGAGAAGTAAAGTGGACTTGCTCGTCTTCGGAGACCGGCGTACCAAGTTCAGCAGTGGGTGGAGTGGCTCTGCCCATGTCCTCAATGTCTTCCATTTTGTTCCACTCGAACATCATAAATTGCTTAGAAGAGGGCAATCGTGTATAGTACGAGACCCATGCGTGACTAGGACCCTTGGAATGATAGTCATTTTGTTGAGCCACCTTGCAGCCCAGCATTATCGCTTGATGCGCAGCCCACAGGGCCTGGACCGAAACTGGTTTGAAGAGGCGTATATTATCCCTAGTTATCAACTTGAAACCTCTGAAGCCATAACAGGGGTAGATTAAACTGAACTTGTCGAGCTCATGTATCATATTCATGGTATAGGAATAAAATCAAGAATCAAACGTACCCATCACCATCAAGAGCGACGACCATGTCTTGGTAAATAGGCAGGATAAAACCAAGTGTAACAGCGCCTTTGTACACATCAACCCCCATTATTACCGACTCTTCAGTATTTTGTGAACCGATAGAAGAAATTACGGCAAGATAACGGAACCAAACTGGTCGTGGACTGGCATTTTCAAGTTTTACAATCTTGATGTAAAAATTCGAGAGTAGTTTGGAGAAACATACCAATTTGACGTAGTCATTAAAGCGTAAGATTTGCAAAATGCGTTTCAAATGCTCATGTAGGTTGTCTAAGAAAATTTAATGAGACAAAAGTAAGCTCTAACCATGATCTCGAACGACACTGATCCTTCGTTGAGATTTGACACTTAATGTTATTGCGCTGGTCTTGCGCAAAAAGAAGTCCTCACTGTGGCTGAAAGACAAGGAGTTATTGCAAAACATTTGCGTTCAATTTAACAAAACAATTACAGGAAAGGTCTTCTAAAATTTTACCTGCTTTTGGATCCTGCTTCTGCAGCATTTTCCGAGTCCTCATCAGTAGCAAAAACGGACTCAGGGTTCTATGAGCAAATAGAGTATAAGTAACAAAAGAGAACCTGCTCCTGTGACACAAGGGCCCTGTCTATTGTTATCAAGGACATCGCAATTATTCTCCGATGACCCGCATTTCTGAGTGCTGGATTAAACAAAATACGCTTTTAAGTTTATCTTTTAATTTTAAGTTTGATAGCACAAAATAAATAAAATTTTTTAAAACCACAAACTTTAGTATTATTTCTGAGTCCTGCAGGTCTTTACTGAAGTCTTTACATTAAAATGGCATGGGAAAACACACAAATAGTGTAAAGAAGAGCTGGTTGGGTGCTAGCGTGGTGTAGCGTCCCGAGACTCCCTGAAGACGAAAGAAGACAAAATACTCGGGCAGAATATATATTCAGCGCAGAGAAGGTGTCTGGGCTATTGGCATGGCCCAAAAGGCCAGCCCACCCAGCGAGGTACAAGGGGGCTAATTCGAAGCACAAAAGTGGCGCCTCACCAAAACCGAGGGATAAACCACTATCGTATTACATAGCCTCCCTCCTCTTTTGAGCGTCGTCCCCGGCGCTCCCACAGGTCAACCTCCTGCGTCAGCCATTACAACGTAGTCGGTGCAGCAAAGAAACACCCACGAGCCAACCGTGCCAGTCACCAAATTAGTGCGCAACTGAGGGGATGCTTGACCTCAACGTCACTGATCCCTCTTGGCAGCTTGACTGGATCCGGGGTTTCGTCCGGTTTAGGGATTTCATTCAAGACGGGGAACTGCGTCGGCCATCATGCGTGTCCATAGATAGATGCAGGAACTCTGGCCTAAAAGCAGATTTGAA